>NC_077227.1:589695098-589762598 GCF_027887165.1 Monodelphis domestica | reverse complement strand
TGTTCAAATCCCGATGCTTTCATCTGATACTTGTATGACCTTGGATGAATCATTTAATTTGTCTGGATCTCAGAAGCCTCCTCCATAAAATGGAGTCAGACAAGAAGATCTTTGTGACCTCTTATAGCTCTGAATTTATAGCCCACTGAAATCTGTTCCTGTAATGTTACCACAAAGCCATTCTCTTCTAAAGAAAAGAAATTCTCCAATCACATTGATTTAATTCTGGGGGCTTATGTTTATTTCAAGGGCAGACAGGATGCGTTATAGATAACAATGGGCCATCCCCCAACACAAGATGAAGCCTCAACTTGACATCATCTCTTGCAATACAATCAGGAACTATGGCAGCTGCACCAAGAAGAGGGAGGTCGGGGTCTCCAGGAGTGGGCAGAAGGCTTGGCTGGGCATAGTTAAGCAGAGCAAAGAGATGTCCAAGAAGATGAATGTATCAGGAATTATTCTGCTTCAGTGCGATTAGGTCATGGAAGAAACAGTGACTCAAATGAAATAAAGCTGCTGCAGCCACAGAACAATTCAATAACTCATTAAGTTTGCAAGTAAAGAATATTTTTTAAAAAAGTTCTAATCTTCCTTGGAAAATGAATTACAGAGAAACTGACATTCACTGTGAGGAGCAGCCAGTAGGAATGTGGATTGTCCACCCAGGGGGTCATTTAAAAATAACAGTGCCATTTCAATTGTTCCTTTCTTTAAAGGAGCCTCATGGATAGCATTTAATTTATCCTTATACATTCTCATGGAGGATAGTTTTATCTTCTTTGTATGGGTGAAGCAAGTGAGATTCAAAGACTATTAAATAATGCTCATCCAAGGCCAAAGAATCAGAAAGATATGGGGAAAGATACAGAAAAAGTCTCTCATTTCCCTATTATTTTTCTATCGTCATCCCAAGTGTTGATCATGGGAACTACACAATTAAACCAACATCTCTTAATTACAGTAAATTCTACTTCTATAATACAAAAATGTTTTTCTTCTTACAACAGTTCTGCAAAATAAATCACATAAATTATGTCATGCCCATTTGACAGATTAGGAAACTGAGGTTCAGAAACATGATGTGACTTGCCCAGAGTCACATAGCTACTAAGAGGCAGAGGTGGAATATAAATCCAGATTTCCTGAGTTCAAGTCCAACAAGTCTTTTTATTAAATTGATTGATTAGTATATTATATTAAAATTCCCTCTTATCTTCCTTTCCCTCCTTTCTCTAGAGGAGACATTTTTTGATAAAAATATAAATGTATATATAAAGCCATGTTTGCAAATAATATTTCAGTTGATATATATGAAGCTCTCTTGGTTCTGCTTATTTCATTCTTTATAATTTCATATAGGTCTTTCCATGATCAAAAAAAATAACCTGCTCATCATTTCTTACAGCATAATAGTATTCCATCACAACCATGTTCCACAACATGTTTAGCCATTCCCCCGTTGATGGGCATCACCTTGATTCCTAGTTCTTTGCCACCACAAAGAGAGATGCCATAAGTATTTTAGAACATATAGGCTCTTTTCCTTTTCCCTGATCACATTAGGAAATAAACCCCAATAGTGGTATTGCTGGATCAAAAAGTATACCATTTTATAATTCTTTGGCTATGATTCCAGATTGCTTCCCAAAATGGTGGATCAGTTCATAGTTCCACCAATAATATAATAGTATCACCATTTTTTCACATCCCCTTTAACATTTCCCATTTTGCCCTTTTGTCATTTTACCCATTGTGATAGGTGTGCCATTCTTTCCACTACCCATGTGTCCTTTCCCATTTGCCACTCCCAGAGATTCCATCCTATGACAATGTGTCAGGTATTAAACTCAGTGCTAGAGATTCTAAGATATACACAATACAGGTCTGACACTCTGAGAACTCACCGATCCATTGAAGATTGTGATTTGAGAAGAAACAAGCAACTTTTAAGATGATGTTTCATGGCAATATTCATATCATATCTGCAATAGTTCCAAACCACCCTTCTTTTTGGTGGAAGAAGGCAATAACTTTCCAGATTTAACCAGGTTCCTGGCCCCAGAAAAAAGAAAAAAATGGTAGTTTGTTGAATTTTTATTTTTCATCTCGCTTGGTTCTACAACATGGAGAAAACATAGTTCTACAATGTCCTAATTTAAAAGCTCAATCAACAAATATTTGCTATGTGGATATAATATACATAATAAGGCAAATATTATTATGTGTTGTGTATTGTGATAGGCACTCAGGACACAAAGACAAAAATTAAACAGTCAAGATTATCTGCCATTGGTTATAACAATGGAGAAATATATTGATGTGTTTTTTTATGTCCACATGAATAAATACAAAAATAAATGTAAGGTAATTTTGGAAGATGGCACTAGTAACTGGGGTAGGGAGAGGTGGACAAAGTTAAAATTTGAAGAAAACTAAGGATTCCAGAAAGTGGAAGGAAGGAAAGAAAGCATGTGAGACATAGGGGACAGCCTGGGCAAAGGTGCAGAGATGGGAGATAGAATGTATGTGAGAAATAACAAGATCAGTTTGGCAAAACTGTAGAGTATGTGATGGGAGGTGATATATAAATAGGGCTATAAAAGTAGAAAAGAGAGATTAGAGTCAGATTATAAAGAGCTTTAAATGCCAAAGAGTAATCTATTTGATTCTGGAGGTAATAACCATGGGAATTTATTGAGTAGGGGTTGATGGGAGTGCTGTCTAGAAATCCTAAATCTATAGATTCTTCTGAACCTGAAGTCACAGAATCATTACAAACACCTTTTGAATGGTGTTAACTGTACCCAGACTCCAGATATAAAAGATACATGTAGAAGACATATATTAAAGAGATACAGAGGGGAGAATTCTCCACAGAACACTAGTACACACATGGATACTCACACAGAGATCAGAGACAACTCAGAAACTACAGCCACTTTGCCTTATTGCCTTTCTAAAAAGTCTACTTACTCCATTTCTCCTTGAATTGCATCCTGTTGTATCCATAGAATTACAAGAGAATAGTCTTGTAATGATCATCTTGCCTTTCTTTGTTAAACTTGTTGCACACAGTCTTACTATGGTTGGAATGACCAATTCCTTCTTCTGAAATGCTCTGTAATGTCCAGCAGCATTGCTTCACCTGCTGTGCTAACATAATGCTGATCTCTTTTCATGTGTTGTTTTGATGTATCCCCAAAAGGCCCTCTACTCTAATTCCAGTCTACTTTTCCAGCTTTATTTCGTTCACAAACCCAACTTTTTAATTAAGCTACAAGATGAGTAATTCCTCGATCTCATACTGCCTTCTAACTCTGAACATTGCCATCTTTATACCCCATGGCCTGGATCAAATTTCCTCCTCCTTGGGGAAATATTTCTCTTCCCTCAAGTTGCAGCTTTGGACTATAACACCTCCCCTGCTTAAAGGTCTAAGTCTTTCCTAAAAATTTCCCAACGTACCCTTTCAGAACCTTTCTTTCATAACTATGTCAAGATCTACCTCATATTATGTTTATTTGTGGTGGTGATGTATTCCTTTCCCTCATTAGAATGTAAACTCCCTGAGGGCAAGGACTGTGCCACTTGTCATCTTTATACACTTGGGGCCTTCTACATAGAAGGTACTTTATAAATATGTGTTGACTGGAATAAATCAAATTATAGAAAATAATCCATGAGTGACACCTTGAGATATGAAGCAAAGCCCATATCCAGCTCAGCTACTGTGCTCAGCACTCAAGCATCCCAAGGGGAACACTTCAGCTGTTCAGTGGAGATCCATGTCATCTCATTGAGTCACAGGTCATTTTGCAATTCACAGGATTGCACAGGGGATTATGCACATTGCAGAACAAAAAGCAAAGTTTTACTATTCTTGACAGGAGAAAACAACTCTTTTCCCCCTCCTATGAAGTTAATACATGCTTAGTGTCTATTAGCACCCTAAACTGTGAAGTGGATAATCTTGGACTTTCAACACTATGTTTAGATGAATGTAGTGGAAAGAACAGTATACTGCAACTCAGAAGATCTGGGTTCAAGGGTTGGTTCTGCTTCTTAATTAGTCATAATGGAATCACTTCACATTTCTGACAGGGTCCTGGTTTTTTTAAATTAAAGGACTGATCTCTAAAGACCTCTCCAGATCTGAAATTCTATCATTATGTGATTCAGTGACTACTTTAACACAGTCACTTGCAGATCTAGAAATGTCACTGTGACTATACTGTCTGTATTATCAGGATCCCATGACCCTTAATACAGATATGACCCAAGGGAAAAGAATGACTCAGAGGATGCTTGTTCTCTGACACAAATTCTTCAAGACAAGTTTCACTGAAGACTGTACCCCATGACCTTGAGTGACTTGGCTGTGTTGGCTGACTGGTGGAACACTCAAGAGAAATGCCCAGATGCAAAGGAAAAAACATTCAAGTTCTATCACTTCAACCACCCTCACCTCACACATGCTACCACTTTGCCAGCCACAACAAGATCAATTTAACTGTTTCATTTTAAAGATGAGGAAACAATCCCACAGAAGTAGCTTTTTAAAAACTTTCCTTCCTCCCTCCCTTCCTTCCTTCCTCCCTCCCTTCCTCCCTTCCTCCCCTTCCTTCCTTCCTTCCTTCCTTCCTTCCTTCCTTCCTTCCTTCCTTCCTTCCTTCCTTCCTTCCTTCCTTCCTTCCTTCCTTCCTTCCTTCCTTCCTTCCTTCCTTCCTTCCTTCCTGCCAACTGCAAGGATAATTTTAGGGTTGTGACCTAATCTAAATTAATTTTGGTCACCAGGGAATATCTCAAATAAAATACCCAAGTCAGCTGGAAATTTATGGTGATTTTAATTAATATAGAGGAAAGGAATTAAGGAAAGGGAGAGGGAAAGGGTGTAGGATTTCTCCCACCTGGCCTGTGCCAGGGGAAGTTCAAAGTCCTCCGCCACAAGGTCTCTGAAGATTAGTGGCTTTCTAAGAGGGTAGTGTTTGGAAGGTAACAGAGAAAGAATCAGCCTAAACTCTGATAGAGCTCAGTAAAGATATCTCACCTGAACTAGGCTACTCAGCTTCTCCTAGTAGAGTATCAAGGAAAACTCACCACCAAACCTGACTATAGCTTCCTCCATGCCAAGATGCTGAAATGCTCAGCACCCTGCCAGCCAGAGACCTCTCCACTGCCCAAGAGCCTAGAGAGAGGAAGTGATGCCAAATATATAGACAGTTTTACATCACTTTCCTGTATCTCACCTGTACCAATGGTAGCTTAAGTTTGACTTAGGACAGCCCAAAGGTCTGTCAGATGTTTCTGATTTGTCATTTGCTAGCATATGTCTATCATAGGTCATCCTCCTAGGTACTTAATCTTTAAGTATGGGTGTAGACATTCCTGATTTTGTTAGACTAAGTAGGGTGGAGTAATCTAAAGTTCACAATCCCCCCTGATGATGATTGGGAGACTAGTCTCCCCAATTGATCACTAAACATAATCATCCTGTACCTTCAAATTTTCTAACTGCAGGTGCATACATAATTTCACCTTATAAGAGAAAATTATAATCATTAGATAGAAGAAGGAAATAGAAGACAGACAGCAAAACCAATGTTTGCTGAACACGTTGAGAAAAACCAATTAGGGGTCAGTTCCCTTTTAGCATAAGAATATACATTCAAATAAATGTTCAATCAAACTTCAGTTCAATCAACCACACCCAAAGTTTGTTCTGGATCTTCTGGATGTAGTGTAGGTTTTCTGGAATCTTTCTGCAACAATTCATTCTCTGGATTTAGGAGTTAGCAAGCTTCTTTCCTTGAAGATCTTTTCTTGAACAAAAATTCAAAATCTTGGATTTTTATTAAAATACAATCCCACCCTGAAGTGGGTATTAAGAAACATTCAGTTCAGCTCAGGATGCATGGTTGAGTATGGGAATATATGAGTCAATTATCAAAAGAAGAGAAAAACAAAAAACATAAAGAAGAGAAAAATGGAAGAAAGTTAACCTTTTGGGAGAAAGGGGAAAAAATTCAAAATATGCCCTTAATTGGGTTTAATAATTTTCTAACAGTCCCTTGTATTAGTGTCCAATTAAAGTAATTTCTAATCCCACAAGTCTGTAGGACAGAATGCAGTAATATTTCACTTGCCCATTTGCAGCCAAGACTACAGGAAGTTGCTATACTATAAGAAAAAAAGAACTAGAATTTTATTTTGATAGAGAAGTGTCATTCCCTGGTTTGATTTTTTGTCATTCTCAGGGATATAGGGAGCCAGGCTGATAGTCAAACTTTGGTACTTGTCTGAGTATTTCACAGAGTGTAGATACAAGGAAGTCCTACGACATGTCAAGCGTCGTAACCTTGAGTCTCACACTAGTTTTTCCTGTGTTCTCTTTTTGGCACTATTCAGGTTAAGACTGTGCTCCTTGTTTTTATCCCATTTCCTAGAATCAGACACAAGCATTAATCACAGTTCCATAACATTTTATCAATAAATGGCAGGTTCCCACAGTTTAAAGCTTTTGAGTATGCATTAATATTATAGTATGTGTGTATATATATATATATATACATATATATATATTAAACTTATATTACTGCAGAAAAAATATTAATTGTATGTACCTTTAGTATAAGAAATTAGAAAAAAAGGAAAAATCAAATATTCTAATCAAAATAAAATAAAAGCAATAATAAAAATAAGGCGGGGGGGTCAGGAATTCAATGTGTTCCTGAAAACAGTATCCACTTGTCTATGGATTATTATCTCCAATGCATGTGATAGGATACAGTCAATCAGTCTCAACAGAAGATCCTCTCTTTACATGTGAGCAATGAATCCAAGAGTCCTTCTCTCAAATCTTTATAGATGTTGGAGTAGTTAACAATATTTGGAATGGCCTTTTCCAGGAAGGCTGAGTTGCTCCAGTATGCTGGAAATTCTTAATATACACCTTGTCTCCTGGTTTCAGGACGTGAAATGAAAAGTCTAGTGATCCATCTTGTACTGAAGCTCCGGAATCATGGAGTTCATGCAGTTTGTGCTGTAATTCCTAACTATAGGAAGCAATAGTATTATGTCCCTCTAATAGTGATGTATAGCTGGGTGTCCAAAACAGCATCTCAAATGGTGAGATGTGTAGGTCTCCTCTGGGCCTGCTTCTAAGATAAAATAGGGCCAGAGGGAAAATTTCAAGCCATTTTAAATGGGTCTCAGTGCATAATTTTCCAATCATAGTTTTAAGTTCTCTGTTCATTCTTTCAACTTGGCCTGAGCTCTGGGGATGATATGGTACATGAAATTTGGGAGTTATCCCCAAGCAAGAATATATTTGATTTAGGACAGAATCAGTAAAATGACTTCCTCTAGCTGAATCAATATGTGCTGGCAGGCCAAAGTGAGGAATAATCTCCTTTAAAAGCACCTTAGCAACAAAAGCCACTGTAGCTTGGGTTACGGGAAATGCTTCTGTCCATCTTGTCAGTTGATCTACTATGACTATACAAAATTTATAATATCCAGCCTTTTGCATTGTTATAAAATTTATCTGAAGGTGCTCAAATGGTGTGTAAGCCAGAGGACGCCCACCAAAGGCTTTGCCACAAAAGGCGTGTTGGTTATATGCTTGGAAGGTAGAGCAGGCTAAACACGCTTTAGAAGCTATAGTAGTTATACCAGGGGCTATCCATACTCTCTTAACAGAGTCCATGATGCCCTGAGTACCAAAGTGACCATTTTTATGAATAGATTGGCAAATCTGGTGAAAGGAACTTCTAGGGAGAAGGGGTTTTTCTTCAGATGACACCCATACTCCATTAATCTGTTTTGCTTTGAATTTTTGTTTACATTTTCCCACTTCCTTTTCATTATAGGAAAGTGAAAAATTTAAGTCATCAGTAGTTGTTAATGTTAAAATTAGCTCAGGCCCTTCTATGGCTGCTAGCTTTGTAGTGGCACCTGCTTGATCATTTCCCCTAGTGACAATGTCAGTTCCACCTGTATGGGCAGAGCAATGAATTACAGCTAGGGCTTCAGGCAGCTGGAGAGCAGAAAGAACTTCATTAATAATTTCTGCATGAGCTACAGATTTTCCAGATGAGGTTAAAAATCCTCGCTGGAGCCATAGCATCCCGACTGAGTGACAAATGCCAAAAGCATATCTAGAATCTGTATACATTGTTGTCCTTTTTATCCTTGGCAATTATACAAGTGTGTTTCAGAGCTATGAGTTCTGCCCCTTGAGGGCTAATATTAGAGAGCAGTGAAGCTGACCACTCAGTGACAAATTCTGTGACTACACCAGCTCCAGTGTAGCATATGCCATCCCTCATAAAAGAGGAACAAACCATTAGTAAATAAGATCAGATCTGGATTGTCTAAGGGAGTGTCCAAGAGATTATCTCAAGACTTTTCTGCCATAGACACGTATTTCACAACTGTGTAATGGTTCTCCTGAAGTTTGTAAATCTGGAAGCAAGGTGGCAGGGTCAAGCATTGTACAGCATTTCAAGGTGATGTTTTCACTATTTAACAAGGTTATTTCATACCTTGTAATTCACTGATCCAAGAATGCCATGTTCTGTGCCTTAGCAACAATGCTTCTACCTCATGTGGGCACACAATTGTTAATGGGCATCCCAATACTAGATTGACAGTTTTTGTCACTAGTAAGGCTATAGCATCTACTCCTCTAAGACATGGTGGTGCTCCTGATGCTACTGGGTCCAGTTGGGCAGAATAATAAGCAATTGGGTGCTGAGAAGGTCCCAAAGTCTGAGTTAAAACACCTGAAGATACCCCTCTTCATAGAAAGTAAATGGCTGTTGTAATCTGGGAAGCCTAAAGCAGGGACAGACAGGATAGCCTGTTTTAGTTCTGATAGAGCTGGCAGGTTTTCTGGCTCTAATTTGAGGGGTTTGGAGACTAAATCCCTTGTTAGTGCTATAAAGGGTTTAGTAATTTCCCCATAGGAATCCATTGTCTACAAAACCCTGTTGCTCCAAAAATTGCTCTCAACTGTTTCTTAGTGGTAGGAGCACTTAAATTTTGAATATTTCCAATTCATTTGAGACAAATAGAATGGGCACCCACAGTCAGGATGAACCCCAAATATTCCACTTTAGGGAGACACCACTGAACTATATTCTTCGAGTACTTATGTCCTCTTTTGTGTAGTTCCAAAAGAAGGTGTTTACTATCTTCCTGATATGCCTCTGCATCTGTTGAGGCCGAGAGTAGATCATCTACATATTTGATTAATTTACTATTTTTAAATGTTATATTATCTGTGTCTTGGCTCAAAAGTTGTGCAAATCAACTCAGGCTTTCCACGAACACTTGAGGCAGATTACTCCATGTATCGATGAGCCCTTCCACGTGAAAGCAAAGATATGCCTGGAGTTCTCATATTTGGGTATGGAAAAGAAGGCTGAGCACAAGTCCACTACTCTGAAGTATATAGCTGTGATAGGAATAGAGGAAATAATAATATTTATGTTGAAAACTATTGAGTGTCTCTTTATAACATGATTGCTCACAGCCCTCATATCCTGTATGAATCTATAGAGGTGCTTGCCTTCAGGCCCCCTTTTTGGTTTTTTAACGGGCAGGATGGGTGTGTTGTATTCAGATTTACAAGGGATTATTATTCACTCGTCAATTAAAGAGTTTATTACTGGGTAATACCCTCAATTCTCTCTTTTGAGAAGGGATACTGAGAAATGGAAGGAGGTGGGCTAGATTTAGTTTTAATCTGCACAGGAACAGCTAATTTAAGTAGGCCTACATTGGAAGAAGATGTGGCCCAAAGAGACTCTGGTATATCTGCAGGTATTACAAAGGTGGGATGCTCTTTCCTCTCCTGACTCTCTGAAAGAAGTACAGGGAGTAATTTTAAAGATTCATCAGGTACTTCCAAGGACATAGAACCATCTGGGGCAAAAATTTTTGTGGCTTGTAGTTTGCATAATAAATCCCTCCCCAGCAAGTTTGTGGGGGATCCATGCATTAAAAGAAAAGAATGTTCAACAGTTAGGGGTCCCACACATACCATGTGAGGGGAAAATTTTGGGACCTTTAAAGGTGTTCCTGATATACCTACTACATTTAGAGAGCCAATAGAGTCACATTTTGCATCTGGTTTGCTGACCAAAACTGACCTAGATACCTCAGTGTCCAAAAGACAGTCATAGTATGAATTTCCCACCTTTAAAGTGACATGAGGTTCCTTACTATGTGTGTGTGGGAGTGTATAGGGATTACTGGCATTAAAATATCAGGGTCTAGAAAAATCAAAGGTTTCACTCTTTGATTCCAAGGCCCTCCACCTCCCCCCCCTTCACACTATCATAAAGGTGCTTGGGCAGTTTTCTAGGATTCCCCACACTGATGGGGATTCTCACCCACAGTATAGTGTGGACAAGCTCCATTTTTTATATATTGTTGTTGGGCATTGTGTTGAGTATTATCATTTTCCTCAGTTGGAGCATTGTACCTATTATATCCAAGGTGCTATGCAAGATAGTAGGGAGAAAAAAGACAAATGAAACTCTCCCAGTCCTCAAGGAGCATTCTACAGGGATGGCACAACATACACACAGGTAAGTAAATACAAAGTAATGTTAAGACACACAGAGAGAGACAGACAGACAGACAGAGACAGAGAGACAGAGAGAGACAGAGACGAAGACAGAGAGACATAGTATGAGACAAAGAGGCGGGGGGAGAGAGAGAGAAAGAGAGAGAGAGAGAGAGAGAGAGAGAGAGAGAGAGAGAGAGAGAGAGAGAGAGAGAGAGAGAGAGAGAGAGAGAGAGAGAGAGAGAGAGAGAGAGAGAGAGAGAGAGAGAGAGAACTGACAATTAAGGATATCAGAAAAGGTTTCATGTAGATGTCCCCTGAACTATACTTTGAAGGAAACTAAGGCAGCTAGTTGGTTCAGTGGATAGAGTGCTAGACCTGGAATTAGGAAGACTCATTTTCCTGAGTTCAAATCTGGCCTCAAATACTTTCTAGCTGTATGACTTTGGACAAGTTTAACTCTTCCTCAGTTTCCTTATCTGTAAAATAAGCTGGAGAAAGAGATGGTAAATCATTCTAGAACCTTTGCCAAGAAAATCCCAAAAGGGATCACAGAGAGCCAGACATGACAGAAAATGACTGAACAACTATAACAAAGGGATTGCAAGAGGCAGAGGAGAACTCATTTCTCAAACTATTGGCTACAATTAGACCAGCTGGAGAGGCTGGTGCCCTCCTTGAGGCTATTGGCTGTATCTGCTGCTTTCCCTTCCCTATAATTTAGCTACACTAACTTCTTTGCTGTGTCTTGATATGTGTAACTTTTATTTAAATGAGTTTATATATATATATATATATATTTTTTTTTAATGTTGAGAGCATCAATTTGCTACAAGAGAAAGAGTACTAGCTCAGAATCCAAAAGACCTGGTTCAAATCCAACCTCTGACATATCCCATACATGTGACCTTGGACAACTTACTTAACCTCCCCTGACGTCATATTCCTCATCCATAAAATGAAAGGATTGGCTTAAATGGCCTCTTATGTTCTTTATTCTATGACCAGCCTGGGGTCACAGGGTTATAATGAGTATTTTCATTTAAGAAGTTAGAATAATCCAGTCCTCACTTATAGCCTGTGATCAACTATGAGTAATATCACTCCCTATCAATATGGCCAGAAAAAAATCTCATACTAAGCACAAGATGAGCTTTTTCGCCTTTTTCTTCTTGGTATATGAACAAGACATTTTCTGAAAGAGCCACGAACCTGGAATCTCTATCTTTTATGCTTCCAAGACACCTCAGTCAGTGTGTGTTCACACAAGCAGCAGACAACCAAATAGACAGGGACTCACCTTCACCCCACAGGTCGATTCCCCTTACTGAATGGATAACAGAGTAGAGGCTTTGGACAGTCTCAGACAGACATGCCCAATGGCTGCTACTTTTCTGGGGAAGATATACAAACCCCTGGGCACCTGGCCAAGCCAACTTGATCCACTAGGGCAGGGGTCCCCAAACTTTTTACACAGGGGGCCAGTTCACTGTCCTTCAGACCATTGGAGGGCTGGACTATAAAAACCTACCCCAAACCCAAACCAGGCAGCAGTATACACAGTGCAGAATCCCCTCCCCAAGATAGACCCTCACCAGCCACATAATCCTTTATGGCCTCATTCTATGGTGCCACACAAAGGATTATGTCACCGGAAGTAGTACTGTATGTGAGCAATGCCTCGCTTTGTGGTGCTGCCACATTCAGTGCTCCTCTCACTGACCACTAATGAAAGCGGTGCCCCTTCTGGAAATGCAATGGGAGCCAGATATGTGGCCTCAGGGGGCCACATGTGGCACACGGGCTGTAGTTTGGGGACCCCTGCACTAGGGGAACAGAGGAAACACTCCTGCAAAGTGAAGGAAAATCCTACAATTCCCAAGATGTCACAGCCACTTCTGCACACCAAGACAATCATTCCTCCTCTCTCTCTCAGATTAGATGAATTCACATTGGTACTCTGCTATTAGAGAATGACAAGTGTTAGCAGCGGCAGGGGTCCCCAGTTACATGGTCTGGAAGCAATATTCAGCCCTTTAGGATGGAATTGCCCATTGGGATAAGCATGGCTATTTAGTTCCTCACATTCCTCTCCGTGCTATGAAAATATCCTCTCTTGCTGATAGTAATCTCTCTAAGGGTAGGGATCACGTCATGTTACATTTAAGCTTCATGTCTCTTCTGGAAGTCCTCTCAATATTTTGTATTTTAGTTGCCTATTAAAGTAACCTAATAAGTGGTTATATAATGGATGGATGACATTTCTGCCTGCATGCTAAGAAAAATTTGCTTTCCCAGCAATGCCATTATTAGGCCTGTACCCCAAAGAAGAAAAAAGTTCCACATGTTCAAAATTATTTATAATAGCTCTTTTTGAAACTAGAAAGGTGGATATCAATTGAAGAATGGCTAAATAAATTATGGAATATGAATAACATAATACTTTTGTGTCATAAGAAATTTAAAGGCAGAATTTCAGAGAAACCTGAAAAGATTTATATTAACTAATACAAGATAAAGTGAGCAAAACCAGGAGCCTAATTTATACAAAATATAAAAATAAATATAAATAAAATAATTACAAATAGCAACAATATGAGATAAAAATAAATTTTAAATTTTAAAAATAACATTGAAAAGCCAAATAGCTTGAAAGATTTAAGAACTCTGAAAATACTGTGGCTAATCACAATTCCAGAAGATCTTTGAGTAGACATGCTACCTATCTCCTAATAAAGAGATGATAGACCAAGGATGCAGAATGAGATACAAATTTTGGGATGTGCACAATATAAGAATTTGTTCCACCTGAACTTTTGTTTTAAAAGGGGGAGAGGAACAATATGGAAATATATGTTGCATGATAATATGTGTATAATCCAGATCGAATAGCCTGCCAATACCGGAAGGGGGAAGGAAAGGGAGGGAGAAAGAGAAGTTCAATCATATAACTTAAGAAATCTTGTGTGGAAATTTGTTATTACATGTATTTGGCAAAAATAAATAAATAAATTAATGAATGAATGGATAGATGAATAAATATATATATATATATATAACAGGGAGGGGCGCTGTCAGAAGGAGAGAATAAATGCTTGTTAAGGTTTTTCAATTAAAAAAAATCATACAGTATAAAATTTTCAAAAAGAAAGGATTGGATGGAGTATCTCGAATTCTGGAAAGGGGAAGTCCTTGATGTCAGAGATTAAATATTTTTCTTTTGTTTCGGTATCCCACGCATCTATCACAGGTTCTGGTGATTAATAGGTCTGGTCTTGAGCAGTTGTCAAGTGCATTAAGATTAATTACAACTAAAAGCAGTGATTTTTGATTGATCATGTATGATTACCATGATAGAGATGAGTGAAAAAATTTTGGAAAGAATAGATAAAAAGAAAAGAAAAAAGAAAACACAGATCCTGGTCCCAGTCTATCAGGCCTAGAGCTATCTGCCAGGGACGCCCTCAGGTACACGTGTAGCTGGCATTCTACTCTGGGTGTCAACAAATTGGGGAAAGGAAATAGAAGAAAAGAAAAAAATGATGCCAAGATGCTTTTCCTTTGAAAGGTTCCCAGGCACAAAGCCCAGAAGATGAAAAAGCTTAATTTACACCTGAGTTTTTCCTTTCTTTTTTTTTTCCTCAGTGATTCTAAGATATTTAAGGCCAGCTAAACTGTAGTGCTGTTCATCTTCCCCCACTGGGTGGCTGTTTTCTTAAATACTCAGAAAGTATGTGAATGTGTGGGAGGAGGAAAAGGAATGGGAGAAGAAGAGGTTGAGGGAGGGGAAAGGAGAAAAAAGGAGGAAGAGATAAACAGAGAGAGAGACAGAGAAGTAAAGGATAGGGAGTGAGAAAAACTAAGCACCATCCAGACATCTGAATAGCATTTCTCTTCTTATAATGTAAATGAACATTTCTTCATCTTATTACAGCACTGGCATTGAAGCCAAATCAATTATATTAATCCATTTAGGACAGATAGTATACACTGGAAGGTCCCAGACTATTTCACATATGTCTTTGACTGATGACACTAACTCAGTTACTAGTTTTGAACTCAGGTCTTCCTGACAGCAAGCTATTAGGACACACAACCTCTGAATTGACCCTTGTGTAGAGCTCTAAAATTTGCAAAGAATTAATTTTCCTATGGGCAACTAGGTGGCTCAGTGGATCGGGTGCTAGACCTAGAATCAGGAAGAGTCATCTTCCTGAACTCAGCTCTGGCCCTAGACTCTTACTAGTCCTGTAACTCTAGGCAAGACATTTAACCCTGTATGCCTCAGTTTCTTCATTTATAAAAATGAATTGGACAAGTGAAATGCCAAACCACTCCAATATCTTTGCCAAGAAAACCCCAAACACGTCCAAGGAGTTGGAAATGACCTAAAAAGACTGAACAACAACAATTTCCCTATTATCTCAGGTGAGCCTCCTGATGATGTTTGTTCAGATATCATTCTCTACTTTGCAAATGAGGAACTGGAACCTGAGAGTCACAGAGATCATGCATTTTGCCAATGGCCACATAACTGTTGAATGTCAGAGACAGGATTCAAACCCAGATCTTTTTTTTTTTTTTTATTCCAAAGCCCAACATTCAATCCATTATATCATACCAAGATTTACTGGATAAGAACTAGTTCATGAAAATAGCTAGTAAGTGACAGAACCTGGATTCATATCCAAGCCTCGTGACTCCAGGTCCAGGGCTATTTATTTTGTCTGTAGTTTCCCATGTCCCATGAATAGGAAGAGCTAGGGACCCTTTCCTTAGCAAGAGGGTGATTCAAAATGGAACTTTTTTCAAACAATAGGATTATTTCTTAGGAATGACTTGCTCTAATGTCAAAATAGGCATCTAATTTACAGGCAGCAGTTCAAAGCTAACCAAATGGTTTCAACCCAAGTCCCCACATAGGCTCATAGGCTCATATTATCTGAAGTGTCTTGAGTTTGTCTCTAGGATTAGAACTGGGAGCATAGGGAAAAGGGAAACACTTTCTTCTGATAATATTGAAAAAATAGCGAAACTGGCATATCTTGATTTACTCAACCTCATATTTTCTTTACTCTCTCACTTCTAACGGAGCCAATGTCTTCACTTGGGATGGAGCTGGCTAAAGTCATGCTTGATTGGAGGATCAAATTTGCACAGGGTGGACAAAACAGAATCTACTCCTATGTTTCTAGAATACTTCTACATGACTGAGGTTGATATTTTGCAAGTCTGATATATTGGAAAGAGAAGTGGATTTGGAATTGGAAGGAGGACTTGTGTTTGAATTCAGGTTTTATTATTTGCAATCTCTGTGACCTAGATCAAGTTGTTATCCTTCTCTGGACCTCAACTTTCTCTTCTGTATATTGATGGGGTTACACTAACTGATCTTCAAGGGTCTTTTCTGTTCTAAATCCCAAGATGGCTTGACAGTTGAGCAAGAGGCAAAGCAGAAAGGTTCCAGAGAGATGAGCTCAGCAGGAGTTTTCCAAGGGAGGGATTTCATCCACAAGATGAAGAGTTGGGGCCCCATCAGGGAGCAGTAAAATGGGAAGTCAAAATGAGGAGAATGTAACTCTTAGCTTTGTGTTTCAAAGTCTGTCCCTGGGGAGTTCCTGCCTACCCTCCCTCCTTGAATGCCTGCCTCAGAAGCCAAAGCATTAATTCTTTGAGTACTGAAGCTGTGTATACTCATATGTATGGAGATGTGTTCTGACAATTTTGCCATCAGCAGCCAATATTTGAAAAATCTATTTTATATTTATTCCAGCCTTGGATGACTTTCAAAAGTTTAAGTCATATGATACTCTGCTGAAGTGTTTCATCAACCCCGCTCCTGCCCATCAATGGGAGAGATCTCCTGTAATTTTCACCAAACTGATAGTTAATGACTGTTTAATTCAATTCCACCTATATTTCATTCATTGTCAATTTGTGGAAAATTCTGTGCTTAAGAAAGAGATGAATGAAGCTAGGGAAACTAGGAGGTAGAGATAAGAAGGCTGAAAATTTCAGGCATGAGAAGCTGCTGGTAAAAATGCCCAGAGTCTTGAGATGGAGTGTCTTGTGCAAGGAGTAGCAAGGATGCCAGTGCCACAATAATGCAGAAGGGAGTAACTTGTAAGAAGGCTAGAAATAGGAAAGGACCAGATTATGAACAGAGTTTTACTATTTGATCCAGGAGGTATTTGGGGGCCATTAAAACTTGTTGAATGGGGGTATTGTGGTCAAATCTGTGCTTTAGAAAGAACAATTTGATAGTTGTAAGAATTGAGGTACAGGGGATAAGGAAGGGTTTGGAATAAGGACTGGAGATGGTGAAGGGACAGAGGGAATATGGAGGCTGGTGAGGTAAAGGGAGAGAGGTACCCTCTGGGCTGAGAGATGATCTTTGTAATTCCATCACACTCAATCCACAAGAGAGGTAACCCTGGGTAAGATTAAGTTAAGGCTGAGAGGACCATTGTCTTTGAGTGGACTTCTGGGGAATAGTGGAGTTACTCTTCAAGGCTTGACTGGTAATTAAAACCCCAGAAACCTGCCCCCCCCAGTCTGTCTGGTAGACTATTGACTTTCATTGTTTAGCCTAGTCCAATGGCTAGCTTAGCCCACCAGCCTCTCTTTCTTTATTCTTCCTTCAATATGAATCTGACTGTGAGTTTTTTTTTAAAAGGTGGTTTTATAATTCTAGCAATAAGAGAAAAGGGATAAGGTTATGGGAATAGGAGACCCTAGAGGATTTATTTGCTTCTTCTTCAGCTGAACCAAAGTGGCTCAGCTTCAGCTTATTTATCTTCTCCTTTAACTAATCACTATCTCTAGCCTAACTAAGCAAATGGCAAGTGTCCTTCTTGGAAAGGTCAAGGGATGGAAAGGATCTTCAGGGTAACACCCTTAGGTTAAGTGATCAGCCCCTTTCAGCAGCTGTTGTTTGGTTCTTCCTCTAATGGATGCTCTTAGACATACAAGAATCTTCTCTCTTCTTCTGAGTAAGGGAAATGGAGGCAAGGTTTCTCCACAGGTTGGGATATAGAGCTCCAGGTCCTTGCTCCTCACTCCACAGAATTCAGAGGGCAAAGACCATTTCTTTTTAGCAGTTTCTCCCACAATCCTCTTCTCTCACTCCAACTGTCACTTCCCCTCTCATCACACTCCAAACAATGGCTGCTCAATCTCATTGGACAGAAATGCAAAAGCTTGATTCTCAGTTTTCCTTTCCACAATCAAGACAAGTGGACTATGGAAAAGAATGGGAATAGCCTTTAGGCAGAGAGACTAATCAGAATTTTATTTGAATAGTACAGGTATGAAGTGATGAAGTTCTGTGTCAGGATGGTGACACATTACAAAGTGAGAAGGAACAATGGATAGAGCTCTGGACTTAGAGTTAGGACGATTCAAGTTCAAAATGTGCCTCTGACACTAGTTGTGTGACCCTGGGCAACTCACTTAACCTCTTTTGTCTCATTTTCCTCATCTATAAAATTGTAATAATAACATCTACCTCCCAGGGTTGTTATGAAGATCAAAAGAGATAATTTGTAATTGATATGTAATAGAAAATTGATAATTTGTATTTTGAAAACTTTAAATCAATGTATTAGCTATTATTATTGTTGTTACTAAGAATAAGAATACATAGGACTTGATAATTGATTAGATGGGGGAGGGGGGTAGAATGAGAGAGAATGAGGAGTCAAGAATGACACCTAGAGCCTGAGTGACTGGGAGGATAGGACATGTTCCATAATAATAGGGAGGTTAGGAAGAGAGTTTTTGGTGGGAAAATAAAGAGTTAAGTTTTAACCATATTGAGTTTTAAAAGTCTATGAACCAGAGAGCAGCTAGGTGGCTCAGTGGATTGTGAGCCAGATCTAGATATGGAGGTTCTGGATTCAAATTTGGCCTCAGGTACTTCCTAAATGTGTGACCTTGGGCAAGCCACTTAACTCCCATTGTCTAGCCCTTACTCTTCTTCTGCCTTGGAACCAATACACATTGTAAATTCTAAGATGGAAGTTAAGGGAATTAAAAGAAAATTGTCAATGAACCATCCAGTTCAAGATGTTCAGTGGAATAAGAAATATAAGACTGGAGGCCTGGAGAAAGATAAGGACTAGATAAATAGATCTGGGAATCTTATGTGTAGAAATGGTCATTGAATCCATGGGAACCAAAAAGATCAAGTGAAATAATAGAGAGGGAGAAGAGAAATGGGTCCTCTTAAAACTGACTATTACATTCTATGGGGAAGAAGGAATCGATCTGTACACAGTTAAGTAAAAGTAAGATAATTTGAAAAGAGAGAGAATGCTAATGATTGGGGTGCTTGACAAGACTTCAGGCCCAGAAAAGGACCTGAGCTCAGCTTTTATGTAGATACAGGGGAGGGGAATAGGATGGAGAGAGAGAGAGATAAAGAGGGACAGTCACAGTCACAGAGGTAGAGAGGCAGAATTGTAAGTTATTTGCATAAAGATCACTGGATACCTGGCAGCCCAGATCACTAGGGGAGAACAGTAGGGAATGAGAAGAGGACCAAGGATAGAGTCTAGAGGGATAGCCCTGGTGGGGCTATGGGGGTGTTGAATAATGAATCAGAAAAAGCCTGAAAAGGAGAGGTGAGACAGGTAGGAGAACCAGGAGAGAAATGTCAGGGAAGTCAAGAAGGAAGGAAGTATTCAATGAAAGGAAATATAATAGTGTCAGAATCTACAAAGAGATCAAGAGAGGATGAGGACAACATAAAGGCCATTGATTTAGCAGAAAAGAGATCATTGTCATACTGAGAACAAGCCATTTCAATGGAGTGGTGCAATGAAAGCCTGACTCCAAGAGCCTTAGAAGTGAAGAATTAGAAGCAGCAATAGCTCTTTGCAGGGATTTAGCATGGATAGAAGAAGATATAGATTAAGAATGGCAGTCAGGTCACATTTTTTAAAGAATGTATGTTTGTAGGTAGCAAGGAAGAAACCAGTTGAAAAGCAAGGGCTGAAAATTAGAGGAAAGGAGTTATCCTTCAGGAAAACTAGGACAAAATAGAATCAAAGGTCCTATAGGTGTCAGCCTTGAAAATGAGAAAGACGTTTCTCTGAGGGACTGGAACAAAGATGGAGAGGATGGGTAACATTGTTGAAGAATTTGGAGGGAAGGTTAGGGAGCTCATAAAGGATGGGCTTGACATTCTAGGTTAGAATTGAAGAGATGAGGCAATTTGTAGGTGAGGACCTTTCAGAGAGGCACAGAGGTCCTGAGGAGGAGGAAGAAGAAGGTTTCGGTTAGTCACTGAAAAGAATGTGATAGCAAGTCAATTGGTTTAAAAAAATTAACACAGAGTATCTAGGGTCTGGTTAAGATTAGCTGACATGATATTATAGAGAAGCCAATTTATTATGGCTTCAACAAGGTTGAGCAGCAAGAAAGGAGGAGTAGAGAAAGCAGGCAGAGGCAGTGACATAAGGTTCAGGATTGGCAGGAGGGGAATTTGCATGGTAAGATGAAGAGGAAAGGAACTCAAGGGCAAGATGCTAGAAGAAAGAGTTGAACTATTCAGATATAGGGTCAATACTATGAGGACAGGGTAGGGAATGAGAAGAGGGGTGATAATTTAAAAAATGGAGAAGGATGGAAGGAGTAGACAGAGGTCATGGTGAAGAAGAGTAGTGTGACATGGAAATCACTTTAAAAGACTGATATATATTAATTTAAAGTCGCCAAGGAATTCAGCTATGTAATTCCTAAATGAAAACTCAAGTCATCAGCAGTCAACCTTTTATAAAGTTTAATTACAAACAGGATGAATAAGTATATTAGAGAGAGAGAGAGAGAGAGAGAGAGAGAGAGAGAGAGAGAGAGAGAGAGAGAGAGAGAGAAAGGGGAGAGAAAGGAATAGGGCTTAAATACCCCTTCTGTTTAGGCTGGGCCAAAAGGCCCAAGCCCTTAGATAGCTGGGGCAAAGAAAGGAGATCAGTCCCTATTACTCACGTGACCAAAATGGAGAAACAGTCTCAGGGGCCTCCACCTCCAGCTTCCTTCAGAGCAAGCTTCTCAGAGCACCTCTCCAACCACTCAGAGCCAAAACTCTCCAACCAACCACCCCACAACCTCAGACCCCTCTTTCTTTAAGGAAACCATCCAAGTTCCCTCCCCTCAGTTCTCACATCTACCAATCACTGTCCATCATTTTCCCTGTGCCAATGGTGGCTCTAGCTTAACCCAGGACCGCCCAGAGGTCTCTGGCTTTGCACATGTCTGTTGAAGGTCATATTCTCAAATAATTAAATCTTGATCTTTTGCTACAGCCCTTCCTAAATCCTGTTACCCTGAGTAGGGTAGAGACTGGAATAAGTACATTTTGATCTATGCTGCAGCCCTTCCTAAATCCTGTTAGGACTGAGTAGGGTGGAGATTGCAAGACTTGGTTCTGTCATTCCAAGTATCTCCATTGTATCAATTCTAAAATCAATCATGACTCAAAGAAATTCCTGTCCTATGCTTAAGCATAGGTCAAAGCCCTTTCCATTGTTCAGCAAAAGGTTTCTGTCCTAAAGTAATCTTAAGAAGGGAGGAGAATGACCCTCCCATGCCAATGGGGTTCACATTCCAATAGACTATCAATAGGAAATTTTTCAAGTATGAAATTTCCCAATGGTGAAATTTCCAACATTTATAAGTCTAAGAAATTTTAAGGTTTACAGTAGGTTTAGGGGGTATCTAGGTGGCTCAGTGGTTAAAGAGGCAGGCCTGGAGATAAAAGGTCCTGAGTTCAAATATGGTCTCAGATTTGAGGCTGTGTGACCCTGGGCAAGTCACTTAAACCCCAGTGTCTAACTCTTACCACTCTTCTGACTTGGAACCAATACTTAGTATTTTTTAAAGGATTAATTTTTTTTAAGAGGGAATAGGTTTGGGAGAGAGAAGGGGAAAAAGAAAGATGGAAGAAGGAGAGATGATTATAATGAGAAATAAAATCAGAGTTCAAGATCTTAGAGGTAATCACCTCTGGAGGACAATATAATTTAAGGTATGGCTAAGCAAGAAGGAAGATTAGGTAATGGGAGTTGTGAAGTTTGATGCAAGGAGATATCAGCATGTATATTAAAGTCTCTCAAGTAAGAAATAAGGGATAGTTGTGGATAGGTAGATTAGGAGCCAGGTTTTGAACTCTTCAAGAAAGGAGAGCGAGTACCTTGGATATCAGTCTATTATTCAGAAAAGACCTGGACAAGGTGATCTAAATCCATCTAAATGCTGAGCAATGGTAGCCCATAGTGAGCCTGAAAGTAGCACCAGTTGACTCTTCCATATTGTCCCAGTAGTTTCAGGTTATAACAGAAAGTCACCCACACCAGAGAGGAGTGGTGGAGAATCAGTTATCTTCCAGAGGCATCCCTGTTTCCCCAAAGACAAGGAAATGGAAGGAGATCCAGGATAATTGGGGAATTGGTGAACAATAGAGCAGAGGTTCCATGATGGGAGATGGGAGAGCAGAGGACAGAGACTGGGGATGCAAGGAAGAGGATAGGGATAAGAATGTGCAAGTGGGACATAGTGTCTACTTCTATAACTTAACACTCCACACACCAAGGAGCTAGAAATTATAGGCAACAGATAGAGATAACTGGTGATTCTCCTCTCTGGGACCCATTGTACTTCTAGGGACTTAGGCACTCTGAGATTCTTCATTGAAAATGAATGTGCTCAAGATCACTGACAGATAGGAACTCCCTTTGACTCACTCTTTACTGTCTCTGTCTTTAACTTTTGTAGCCTTCCCTTTTTGGATAAAGGTTCAAATTCTGTCATCTCCAGGACCTTTCTAAACCATGCTGCCTGAACTTTGGCCATTCTCCCCACTTTTTTCCACCCTGGAATCAACCTCTGAGCTATGATAGGTAATCTTTTATCTTAACTTCCCTGGGCCTCAGTTTCCATTAACAATAAAAGAAATGAACCTCTATGTCTCTTCTTGCCCATAATCTATAATCTTATGGTCCATTTTATTTTTTCAACAATAGAGCCTCACTTTGACTCTGAGTAAAAATTATCATCTATATTTGAAAAATGAGGATGGGAGGAGTCAGTCATTTGGTTTGGTTTTTAGTTTTCTTTTCATTCTAGTACACTACGGATGTGGGAAGGGAGACAAAAGCATAAAGAATGACGCTAAAATCTCATGCGGAAAATTCATAACAGCAAGCAACTAAAATGTTCATGTACATAGAGTGGAATTAAGATGACATGAACTTGCATTTCTCTTCTATAATCTATAAAGAAGAGTAGACTCATCAGAAAATTTTTTTCAATCTTCACATTTTATCAGCATTATCAATTGAAATATAATGTAGCAACTTTTCCCTTCTACTCCAAATCTAAAAATAATAACAATAGTTCACAGTTGTATAGAGCTTTATGGTTTGCAAAGCACTTTTTCATTCAGTTTTTACAAAAGCCCTATGAAGGAGGTGCTAGTGTCATCCTCATTTTACAGAAAAGGAAATAGAGTCACCGAGAGGCTAAGTCATTTGCTCAGTTAAACAGGTAGTGAGTTTTGGAGGCAGGATTCAAACTCAGATCTTCCTTACCATTACAAGTTCCGTGCCCTATCGCGTTATACTCTGCCAGTTAGAAGTTTCTCTAGAAGTCTTGTGTTTGGTATCCTCTTACATAAATATAGTGATAATAAACAATCAATCAATCAATATTTATTAATGCAGTATTATATGCCAGACACTATGCTAAATACTGGGGTTACAAAAAGAGTCAAAAGACAATCTCTGACCCCAAGAGGCTCACAATCAAATGGGGAAGACAACAAGCAAACACATCTGTGCAAACTTGCTAAATATAGAATAAAAATAGGAAATTAACAGAATGAAGGCACTACAATTAAAAAGGTTTGGGAAAGGCTTCTTATAGAAGATACAATTTTAGTTGGGACTAAAGGAAGCCAGGGAGGTCAAGAGTCGAATGGAGGAGGGAGAGAATTCCAGACTTGAGCTAATAATCATTACAAGTGACATTTCTGTAGCATTTCAGGGTTTGCAAAGTTCTCCATATGTCTCATTTGAGACCCTCACAGTCCCTATGATATATCCCCTTTTTCCATTTATATTTTACAAGAGAATAACTGAGGCTTAAGGATATTAATTTTAGAATTAGAAGGAATATCAGGGGCCATACAGACCAACCCAGTCCACAAAAAAAAAAAGAATCTTGGTCTTGAGAAACCTGATGGAGGGGAACCCACTAACTCTGGAAGCAACCCATTCCATACCTGGCGAGTTCTAATTGTTAAGAAATGGTCTCTTCTCTCAAGTCTAAATTTGCCTCTTCTACCAATTATACCTCTCACAGCCAAACAGGGCTAATACAGAGGAAAGATTATAGTATCTGGAGTCAGGGGACCTCAGTTCAAATCCCACCTGATAGTTATTACCTTTGTGCCTTCCTTCTTCAGTTTCCTCACTTATACCAGAAGAGGCTGAATGATATATAAGATCTCTTTCTGGTATAGAGCTATCGTCCTGACCTTGTTCCCTTTCCCAAGTGACTTCAGTTAGGATTACTTAGGTAGTAAGTGTCTAAGGTAGGATGTTATCCCAGATGCTCTTGACCTCAAGTCTTCTGCTCCATCCAATTATTTATGTAACTTCTCACCTGCTGTAAGTATTTCTTCAGAAACAGATCCCTTCTCTCTCCTCCTCTTTCAACAACAAAAAATAGGTCTCGTGTATGTCTTTATTGGGCCTCAGCATGATATTTACACTTAGTTTAAATAGTTCTCAGTTCTACTTCTCTAGTTATACTTTTGCTGTTTTCAATTTTTCTATCTTATATGACCTGGATTCTTTGTTTTACTCTCCTGCATCTCAAACTCCACCCATTTTTAAAGGTTTAAGAATGCTTATAGACAATAACAAAGAGGCATTCATTTGACCATTCCATAGACTTCCTTCTCTTTCTTCCAAATCTGGTAAATGCAAAATCATAGGTTTTTAAAAATCATATTGATTATAAATATAATCTCTTCTAACATATCTTAGCCACATGATAATCTAAAACCAAGGCTTTCTTTTTGTTAGCAGTATTCTTGTGGGGTTTTGATGTGACTAGAAGCTATGGAATAGGACTGGGAAGAATCTCCAAAGAATCAGTATTGAGGGTTTCCTAATATATGAGAAATACATGATGGCAAATATGCTATATTATATTAATAAGTGGTACACCAAAAACAAAGGGAAAATATCATCAAAGAAAAAATTGTGTTGATATCTTTGGTTGCCACATTAGTTATATTTCCAAACATATACTGCCTTGTTTTTCCCCTGGAAAGCCAAAAATAAAGTGGAAGAGGGTGGGGTAAGGGGAGGTATTCAGCCAAACTTACTAACACATCAACCAAGTCTAATATTCTAGGCATAGTACTATACTCACGTCCCTTTCTTCCTGACTGCTTCCTCAATAATGAAGAGAAAGAGGTCCAGAGCTAGATCATCTGATGCCCTTCTCTTCCCCATCCTTGTTTCCTCTTAATTTTAACCTCTTTCTCATCCCCATTTTAAAACTGAGAAAATCTTTACTACTATCCTCAGTGGTTCAATGGCTCTTACCATTTTTAACTTCCTATTAAGGGGATCTACGAAGTCAAGTTCATCTGAGCTGTAGGAAACCAGGATATGGATGGATGGATATCTGAATTACATTTTCCAAATCCTGATTCTTAGCTCTCAACCTTAAACTTCAAAGGGACCTTCCAAGTTGTCTTTATCATTCACTCTTCAAAGAGCATCAAAATATGCTTCAAAAGAGAAAAAGATTTTGAAAGCAGTGAGGCTTAAGGAAGGTGACACATGTCACCTTGAGTAGAGTTCTGCCCAGTAACTAAGAGAAAGACTAGTCGGATAATGCCTGTAGGAAATCAACTTTTCTGCTATGTAGAGACCCTTCTAGCATCACAGGGAAGTCACTTGCATTTTCAAAGGTTTCACAATTGAACAAAATTTAACATTAATAAAGAGTTCATTCCATTCATCTTCTGTGTTAAATAGCCTTTAAACTGAAAATTATTCAGCCCAAGGAGAGTAGGGAAGAAGGTTGGTCCAGCATGAGAGATTCTAGCAACTGGACTGCTTAAATAATATTTCCAGGGTGCCAGATCACCAGCTGATATGCCACAGATTTCTTATGTCACCCTTTACATTTTCTCCTTCATGATGAAATCTTAATCAGCAGAGAGGCTGCTGTTATGTCTTACACCCAGAAAATTAGTCCCTTTCAGATTGTCACTCAATTTTTGTTTCCATCTTTCCGGAGGTCAGACCTTCACAAGCAAACCTGTGGCCAAATCTTTTTTGGCTTGAATTGTCAAACTAAGGGGATTAGGATAATAAACAGTTATGGAACCTAGGGACTCATTCCCAATGTGGGTCATGCATGAGATGACTAGGTAACTGGTGACACTGAAGGATCACAACTCAAAGCTCTCCTACCCCAAATCTTTCTCATCAACCTATTACAGTACCTAAAATCCTATCACTAAAAATTCCCATAGTTCTTTATTCAAATGTAAAATCGTAGGACACGATAATATATTAAGCAGTTATCAGCTAGAAAACACCTTGGTTAATGGAATATAATGGGACACAGGATAGGTGTTTGGATGATGGAGAAGGAAGAGGGATAGATCCAAGGCCTCTTGGCTTTTATGAGGGACAACTCTGAACACACTAGAATTTTGGCCAAATTTTGTCAGAATTTGGACAAATAAACTATAGCCTTTGCTGAGGAAGTGAACACTTCATAAGGAAAGATTCCCACAAGGCAAAATATGCTTCCTCAATTTTATAGTCAGCCCTGATCTATGCAATGATGTTGATTCCCTCATTTTCCCCTATTTATCCAACAAGGGAGGGAATAGAAGCAGGGAAAATTATCAGAAATCAAGGAGTTGGGCTGATAAGGAAGAGTTTGGGTATAAGATAAGGGATGGGAGCAAGACGGGGAATAGGGGAGCAATATTAGGTAGCAAAAAGCCGGGAATAAAGGTAGAGAAGTGGAAAATCAGGTGATATCACTGGAGACTATCAGAAAACCATAAATAGTCTTAGGTTGAGAGTATATGCCAGTTTCAAATCATTCCTCTCATTGTCTGCTTTCTTTTGCCTGCCCCAGGCTTAGAGGTCTTTTGAAAGGTTCCTGGCTGGCTGTCTGGCTGTCTATCTTTTTTCTTTCCCATTCTTTCCCCCTCCTCCTCCTCCTCCTCCTCCTCCTCTCTCTTTCCCCCTCTTCCTCCCTCCCTCCCATCCTCCCACTACTTCTCAGGAATCTCCAATCGTCATCTGTCTTCAGTTCTGTCTCCACTCAGTCCCATCACTATGGCAACATTGCTTTTTCTCTGTACCCTGGCTAAAGGAAGCAACATTGTTTAAGGAAGTGAGTACTAGGGCGAGTTTTGGACCAAATCTATCACAATTTTTTTTTTGCCTTAAAGAGGTCACTTGAATAAGAAGCTATGTGATATGTGGAAAGAATTCTAGATAAAAAAACAGAGCAATACTGCCCCACCTAGCATTTTTCTAAATTCAAATCTGGCCTTAGACTTAGGCTTTGTGATCCTGAGAAAACCACTTAACCCTATTTGCCTCAGTTTCTTCATCTGTAAAATGAGCTGGAGAAAGAAATGACAAACCACTTCAGTATTTTTTTCAACCCCCCCAAAAAAATCCAAGGGGGATCATGAAGAGTCAGGCATAACTGAACAACAAATTAGAAACACAACACCTTTGTTTAAACTCTGGTTACAAGAGCTTACTTGGTACCTGTACGTTCTTGGGTATATTAAGCGTCCTCTAAGATTTAGAGTCCCCTGCTGTGAAATCATGAAAGTAGACTAGATGAAACCTCTGGTTCTTCCCACTTATAAACCCTAGGATATTTCTGGGTTTTAGTTTCCTAATCTGGACAATTTCCAACCCTCCTACCAATTCCAAGCATCCCCTCAATCTACATATGTTAAAAGAAAAAAGCAGCGTCGTGGACTGGGGGAAATGAGGGGGCTCAAGCTGAGGGGGGCAACTGGGTGACTCAGTGGATTGAGATCCAGACCCAGAGACTGGAGGTCCTGGGTTCAAACTCAGTTTCAGATACTTCCTAGATGCGTGACCCTGGGCAAGTTACTTAACTGCCATTACCCAGCCCTTACCATTCTACTGCCTTGGAACCAATACACAGTATTAATTCTGAGCCAGAAGTAAGGATATTATTTTTAAAGTTATTTAAAAAACAACACAACAATCTCTTTAATGAGTTGTTTCATGCTAAGAAAAGTGTTAAGTAATTCCAAAAGAACCATTGTTGATTGGGGTGTCCACCCCAAATCCTCTTTAGGAAAATGCCACCTCCATAGAAGCACTGAGATTGAGGCGTAGGGCTATGTGTTTGGGAGACTTTGTTGGTTGGTTCCTGTAGTGGCTTACCCATAAACATGTAACTGCTAAGAACTATGTTCTTTGGGTTGTCTTCTCAATTAATGTTCTTTCTTAATTTAATAAGCCATTGTATCGTTAGCACTCTGTCAACACAGAGGGGGTCCCCAGTGCTTTGAAATATCCTTATTTAACTACAATTGTCGTCCCAGAAGGCTCCAAGAGCATTAGCATCCCTTAATTGCTAGCTGATGAGGTCTATTTCTTGGCCATTGGAGTGATTCCATTGCAGCAGGGCTGTTGTGCCCTCGACAGGGGGAAAAGAAATACATGAAGCAAGACATTTGCAGAGGAACAAAAAGAAAAATGAAGAACTGAGAAATGTCTGGACAAAATTGACCCATAGCATTACCATTACAAATAACTCACCTTTCTATAAGAATAGCTAATGGTAGCTAACATTCATGTTTTAGGGTTTGCAAAGGGCTTTCCGTTTGTTTTCTTATTTGAAAAAAGTTGTGTAAATCCATTGTGTGGGGGGAAGCAACACTGAAAAACTCCTCAATGTTAACAATGACCTCAGTTTTGCTAACTAACTAACTAGGGAATGATGGGACCCAAGATTTAGTTTATAAGTTATCTTAGAGATCATCAGAAGCAGCCAGCTGGCACCGTGGATAGAGAACTGAATTTCCAGCAATCAGAAAGAGCCAGGGTTGAATCCAGCTTCAGACATTTCCTAGTTGTATGACCTGGAGCAAGTCGCTTGAACTTTGTGACTCAGTTTCTTCAATTATAAAATAGGAATAATAATAATAGCACTTATTTCCTGAGGTTATAGGGAGGCTCACACAAGACATTTGCAAAACACTTTTAAAACCTTAAAGCATCACATAAGTGCTAGTTGTTATTATTATTATTATTATTATTATTATTTAGTCTTTCCTTCCTAAATACCATTTTACATGGACAAGATGACATAAGTTGGACCAGAAATAGCAGAGTCTTGTGGCTCTGGTTATGCTCATTTCTCTCCTGTAGCCCATTGGCCTGCAAAGGGCTCTTTTCTCTTATTGTAGACAGCTCCTATGCCATCGATGGGTTACATCCACCTTCTAAGTGTCTGCCAGACTGCAGACACTAACTTCACAGTCACAGCAATATTGTCGGTCAGTGACAGCTCTGCTACTCTGTTCTGATCAGCCTTTATTGATGGGGAGCCCCAGGGCTGACCCTGACTCTGGTCAAAAGTGGGAAGTAGAGGAAGTTTGTCTTTTGGGTCTTCAAATCAAATGAGATCATCTTTGTAAAGAACTTAGCCACTGCTTGGCACATTGTAGGTGTTCAATGAATGCCTGTTCCCCTCTCCCTTCTCCCTCTATTTCCAAACAATTTCCTCAATGCAGCTAGTGTGGCAGGAAAATTAGAGTTTGGATTCTGTCTCACATTTATTAGCTGTGTGACCCCTGGACAAATCACTCAATGCTTTTCAGCCTCAGTTCCTTCATCTGAAAAATGAGGATGATATTCCTACCTCTAAGGGGTGTCCTGAAGATAAAATGGGGCAATATTTATATGATGTGTTTTGTGACCTTAAAGCAATATAGAAATGCTGGTTATTATCACCCCAAGGATCCATAAATCTAGAATGTCAGGGTTGGGAGAGACCTCAGAGGTCATCTAATACAACTTTTTATTCATTCACTCATTCATTCAATAAACATTTATGAAGAACCTACAATGAGCCAGGCATTGTGCTAAGTGCTAGGATTAAAAAAAAAGGCAAAAAGCAGTTCTTGCCCTCAAGGAGCTTACAGTCAAACGGAGGAGACAACACTGACAAGATGTCTGTCCTTCATGGACTAGACTAAGAGGAACAATACTTCCCTCTGGTACAGAAGCATTGGGTCATCTCTAATTATTAGAAAGTTTGCATTTGCATCCAGCTTAGAATAAGCCAGAGTTCATGTCTTAGGTATTTTCTTCTCATTTCTGAGCCAAAGCTGATGCATTTATCCTGAGTTTTAAAGGACTGATAGCTTGACCTGTGATCCTGTCCCCTGGAGAGATTTGCCTTGATCCACTGGCAAGACAGTTTTGCTTATGTGACAAAACTTCCATAGAGGAATGTTGGGCACTAACCATGAGCTACAAGCTTACAGGCTTGAGTGGGAACTTCCAGGCTCTAAAAGTTTGACATTTGACATACATCATCTTTCAGGAATATGCATGGAGGATGACACCAATGAGCTGTTATTTTTATGGAAGGGGCTGTTGTCTCCCCCTCCCCTAAATCCATCATTTTGCCCATAAAAATAGCATCCCTCCTATAATCTGATAGATGGATCTTTTCTGAGTTGCTGTAGCCAAAATAATTCATCCCCTGTGGTCAACCTTCTGACCATAATAAGCCTGTCCAAGCTTAACTAGGCGGGTCTTCAGCTGTCTGTCACTAGGCTCCTATTCCAAGCCTCCCCAGTTTGGCAGGATGGGCAAGTGAGAGCTTGAGGTCTGCCAGTGTGGACTGGAAAGTCCAGCTCATTTCCCTGCCTAACCCTGAAGAAGGATGCTAATACGAGTCAGTGAAATACAGGATCTTAAAAGGCATCCACAGAGCACCATGGTAGTTTCTGGTGGTTGTTAGAAACAAGTCCCAGCTGACCATTCTGTTTAAAGGGGAAACTCACCTTATTAGTCCAGTGGAATGTGGACTAGGAACCTCTGTTCTGAAGCTGTGATCTTTTGGCCTTGGCCCAGACCAGCAGGGCTGTAGCCATGGGGAACCTCAACCTTTCTTGCAAAGCTTTTTTATTTTTTTTTTAAGTTGAGTCAAGAGATCTGTGTTTAGAACATGGCTCTATGTTTTTCTCCTCCTTGTCACTGTAGAACAATCACTTAATATCTGAGTCTTGGGTTTCACATCTGCAAAATAGAAATAGTACTGACTCTGCTTACCTCACAGGTGCTCCTGAGGAAGTATGTGGTTTGTCCATCTCCCAATGCTACAGAACTGTGAGCTATCATGATTATTTCCCTATGAAGACTCAAAGAGACCCAGAGAGACCACTGTGCCCTGCGTCTGATATCAGACTTCCAGGCTAAATCACATGAAGAGGTTTCCCAGTGTGTTGGTCCAAATTGGAGACATGAAAGAGGTTAAAAGGCATTGGTATTTTGCTCCCCTTAGCAAGAATTTATGAACCAGTTGGGTGGGGAAAGAAACAATGGTAGGAAATAAATATTAAAGCCAATCTGTTTCTACAAATTTCCCAGAGAAAACAAAAAGCTGACTGAAATGCACAATTAAGTTATATGACATCTTTAATAAGTGTTGATGACATTGACTAACAGTCTGAGGATGGCTATTTAAACTGCCTCCTATCCTTGGAGTGGAGAAGTAGAAATGATGCTAGTGACAGCAGGGTCAGTACAGAGCTAACACCAGTGTGTTCTTTCCCTGGGCCAACTGGGAAAAGCTATGGTCCAGCCAACCCAAAGCTAATGGTCAGGGCTGGGAAGAACTAAGCATGAAGGCCGGCAATGATAGGGTCAGTTGCCAGGAAACTGGAGAGTTGAACTGAACTAAGATGGGATGGAAAGAGCCCTGACTAATAAGAAGGGAAGGAGAGATGGGGCCAGAGATTTAAGGCAATTATATAGAAGATAGGAGAAAGTTTCAGGCCTAGAGACTGAGATGGTGACCCTGAAGACTGGGTCAGAATTGAGGGTTAGGGCTAATACTAATAGTAGCCACCTAGGGTTTGGGGATTGGCTACTTTAAGGTTACACCAACTTCTGTAAAATGTCACTAGGCTCCACCCACTCTCTTTGAAGTCTATGGGTTCAAGTCTGCCCCATCCAGGGGCCATTCTTTATCCTTTCAACAGTTTTTGAACAGAATTGTAAAGGGTGACTCTCAAATAATAAAACACCCAAGTCAGCTGCCAAATTTTATGGTGATTTAATTACAACAGGAGGAAGAAAATATTAGAGGGAGAGAGAGAGAGGGAGAGAAGGAAAGGAGTTTAACTCAGAACCACTCTGGCTCAGGCTGAGCCGAAGTGGGCATTAAGGCCTTGGAGAGCCAAGGCAGAGAAAGGGGTCAGTCCTTATAACTCACGTGATCAGTCTGAAGGAAAGCTGTCTGTGGGGATCCTCCAAGCTCCAGCTCCAGGATCAAACTGAATTCTAGCCCTCTCCACAGGAAGTCACTAGAACTCCAGAGGCTGTTCTCTACCTCACTTCCTGCTTCTCATATGTGCCAATGGTAGCTCAAGCTTGACTTAGGACCTCCCAGAGGTCTGTCCTTTTTTTTTTTTCACATGTCTGTTGAAGGACATCTCCTCAAATAATTAAATCTTGAGTTTAATTCAGACCTTTCAAAATCTTGTTACACTGAGCAGGGTGGAAAATGTGGGTTTCCAACACCTGATTCTGTTATTCTAAGTATCTCCATTGTTATTGATCAGGAAATAGCCAAATCAGATCTTCTAAAGAATGGCCTAATTAGGGTGGAATAGTTTTAAAATTCACATTCCCCCCCCCCCCCCCCCCCCCCCCCGAGGCCCAAGGAAGACTAGCCTCTCTGATAGGTCTTATAAACATATCAGTTATGAAATTACAATAGTTATAGATAAGGGGAAAATAGGAGAGATATATAGAGAGAGAGTGACAACAAAACCAATGTTTTGCTGTGTGTGCGTTGACAAAAGCCAATTAGGGGGAAGTTTTCTTTTGGCATAAAAAAGTGTACATTCAAAATAAATGTTCAATCATCCTTCAGTTCAATCAACCACACCCCAAGGTTCATTCTTGATCTTGATGTAATGTAGGTTTTCTGGTATCTTTCTGCAACAGTTCATTCTCTGGATTTAGGAGTTAGCAAGCTTCTTCCTTGAAGATCTTTCTCAATCAAAAAAACTTTTCAAAATCTTGGATTTTTATTAAAATAGGCCCTCCCCCCCCCCCAAAGTGGGTGTTAAAAAAAAACATCCAGTTCAGCTCAGGATGCATTGTTGAGTTATGGGGGTGTATGAGTAAGTTATTAAAAGAATTCAAAAACAATAAAAACAAAGCAAAACAAAAATATATAAAGGGAAAAATATGGAAGAAAGTTAAACTTTTGGGAGAAAGGGAAGAAAAAAAATTCAAAATCAGAATCAAAATATCAAAATCTATGTATATAAAATGTTGAGTAAACAAGAATAAATTCATAATGGACCCTTGTACAGGTCCAATTTAAAGTAATTTCTATCCCACAACTCTGTAGGACAGAATGCAGTAATATTTCACTTACCCATTTGCAGCCAAGACTACAGGAAGATGCCATACTATAAGAAGGAAAGGAACTAGAATTCTATTTTGATAGGGAAGCGTCATTCCCTGGTCTGATTTTTAGTCATTCTCAGGGATATAGGGAGCCAGCATGATAGTCAAATTTTGGCACTTGTATGAGTACGTCATAAAGAGTGTAGATACAAGGAAGTCCTACGACTTAACATATGTCAATGTCGCAACCTCGAGTCCACATTAGTATTTACTGCTTGCTCTTTTGGCACTATTCAGGTTAAGTCTGTGCTCCTTGTTTTTATTCCATTTCCTAAAGCTGAGATCATTTATTTGGACTCTCTGTTCCACAAGAGTCTTCTCTTTTCTAGGTCAAGCATGCCTAGTTTTTTCATAGTTAAGGTACATTCTCATATAATTTGCTCTTCCTTCCCCTGTTTAGACTAAGTCTGAGGAACTTCTCCATCTTATTTAGCCTGGAGACCTGGTTTCCCTCTTCTGAACACTCTCCAGTTTAAACTCTGGTACCCCAAACTGAGCAAAATATTCCAGATGAAGTCTGGTTAGGGCAGAAGAGAGTCAAACTATCATTTCCCTATTCCTAGAAGCTCAAAGAGCACAGCCTGAGAACCTTTTGGGGGCTGCTGACTCATATGGAATTCAAAACACAAAAACAAAAGCAAAAAATAAAACCCCAACTCAGATTATTTTGGGGAGAACTCTTATGCAATCTTGGCTTTTTCTTGCACTTGTGAAGTGAATTTTTTGTGCCAAGGTGTAAAACTTTACATTTATTTCTACCGAATGGCATCTTAGTAGGGTCATCTAATATCCCTTTGGATCCTGACTCTGTCCTCTACTGTGTTGGCTATCCCTCTATGCTTTGGGTCATCTATAAATGAGATGATATTGATGATAATAACAACTAACATTTATTTTTTATTTGAAAAATTTTATTTAATTAAGATTATTTTTCCATGGTTACATGATTTATGTTCTTTCCCTCTCCTCTTCCCCCTCTACCCTGTAGCCAATGAGCATCCACTGTGTTTTACATGTAAAAGCTAACATGTAAATAGTACATAGCACTTACTTTGTGCTAGGCACTGTAAGCACTTTATAATTATTATCTCATTTTATTCTCACAATAATCCTGAGAGGGAGGTGCTACTATTATCTCCATTTCACTATTGGGAAATTGAGGGGAAGTGAAGTGACTTATCCAAGATGGCATAGTTGGTGAATATTTGAGACTGGATTTTAACTCAGGTTTTCCTGATTTCAGACTGTCCATTATTTATATAGTATATATTTATATATCTTCTCTACTTCTAATCCTTTTCCCTTCTATTTTTTTCTCCCATTGAAGCCTCTCTTCTATTTCCTTGACAAATACTTTTGTGTTTAATTCTTTTTGTATTAAGTGCCCCAATGAGTATGACATGCATGTTTTTATCCAAATCACTGATTAAAATGTTAAATATAACAAGGCCAGGAATAGTATCCTGGGATACTCCACAGAGGTAATCCTGCCACATTGACATGGCACCATTAAGTGATTCACTGAGTCTATTCAACTGTCTAGTTATGAATCTGATTTTGTTATTTAATTCATATCTCTTCATCTTTACTTCAGTGAGAAGAGAAAATATACCTTTCCAAAATGTTTGTTTAGATGTAGGTAAACTATAAACGCAGAATTTCCTTTATCTACTCATTAAAAACCTTGTCCAAAAAAAAAGGCCATGAAATTAGTCTGTTCTGACACGATCTCTTCTTGAAATCATGCCACCTCGACCATCTTTTTAATGATCTATTCTGGGATTTCCCCAGAAATTGAAGTCAAGTCCACTAGACTGTAATTTGCAATACTTCTCTCCCCTTAATCCAACTTTTACTTATTTACTCATTCTGGAAAACTGGAAGTGAGGGGATACAGCAGATAGAGTACTGCACTTTAAGTCAGAAAGATCTGAATTCAAAACACAGCCTTAAGACTACAACATTTCTTTGTATATCACTTTCTATTCCTCCTAGACTAACTTCCTCTGTAAACTTTTAGTACATGAGATATTACCTCTCTTTTCTCTGAACTCTGAGGTTTCAGGGGTTTTTTTTTTTGAGATTTTTATATTTCCTAAAATCTTTGAGGTTTTATGTTTCCTAAAATTTAAGGTGCCTGAATTCCCTTTCTTTTATCATAAGATATACCTAAGGTAGAGTCATCACTCCCCCCACATCCCAAGGTTTTCCTTTGTTTCCACCCAAGCTACTAATTCTTCCCTGCTAGTGAAGATCAGATCCAGCTCAGAATTTCTCCTTCTTGGCTCCTTTGCCTATTAGAGGATGGAATGATCACTAAACAAATACAGAAGTTATTAGCTGCTCTGTTTTTAGCACAAATCAAGAACTCTAGCAGATGTTGGACCCCCATCCTATTATACCGAGTCTCTGTGCCAGGCTGTGATTTGTTTTTTAAATTCAACTAGTTCTTCTTTCTTTGTTCAGATGGTCCCATTCAAAATCATTTTGGATTCTCACTTCAGTGACCTTCACCTAAATACTCTCTCATCACACTCCCTTGCTCTTGTTTCTGTATTTCTTCATATGATTAAGCCTTCTTAACATGCACTGCTTGCCTCCCCTTACCCCATGTTTCTTTTGAATAAAGTTTACCCATACTAAGCCAAGGGCCAGTCATGGATTTCATCCCTTCAAATTTCAGTGATATCTTTGAGATCAGATTTGTCTCTCAGCATCAGGGCCTTGAATTCCTCTTGCTTGTTCCTTAAACTCACCACCTTCATAGCCAGCTATTCATTTCCCAAATTAATTTTTCTATTCTGCATCTCTTGCCCTCAATGGACAGCAATGAAGAAAACTCAAACTGCAAACCAATAGGACTGTTTCTTTCCCAAGACTTCATAATCATGGGCAATATTTTCTTTGGCTCATTCTGGCAGTGTCATTTGTGTCCATATGAATCATCAGCAATGGATGGTTGTTACCCATTTTGATAAGTTTTAGGAGGTTGTGCCCTAGAAAAACAGCAAACTATACTGTTAAGCTGACAAATAGTTACCTTAGGACCTCTGAACAGGGAATCAGCTCCTGCTTCTCTTCTCTATTTCCTCCCATCCTGGATATTCTATTTCTGTATCTTCTCCTCTCCTCTCCTCTCCTCTGCTCTCCTCTGCTCTCCTCTCCTCTCCTCTGCTCTCCTCTGCTCTCCTCTGCTCTCCGCTGCTCTCCTCTGCTCTCCTCTCCTCTCCTCTCCTCTCCTCTCCTCTCCTCTCCTCTCCTCTCCTCTCCTCTCCTCTCCTCTCCTCTCCTCTCCTCTCCTCTCCTCTCCTGTCCTCTCCTCGTCTCTCCTCTCCTCTCCTCTCCTCTCCTCTCCTCTCCTCTCCTCTCCTCTCCTGTCCTCTCCTCGTCTCTCCTCTTCTCTCTTCTCCTCTCCTCTCCTCTCCTCTGCTCTGCTCTCCTCTCCTGTCCTGTCCTCTCCTCTCCTCTCCTCTCCTCTGTTCTGCTCTCCTCTCCTCTCCTCTGTTCTGCTCTCCTCTCCTCTCCTCTCCTCTCCTCCCCTCCCCTCCCCTCCCTTCCCCCCTCCCCCTCTCTTTCATAGCTTTCCTCTTCCTCTTCCTTTTTCCTCTCCCCTACCCCCATAGGTGATGCAGAGAGTTGGACTTAGCATCAGGGTTTGAATCCTACCACAGACACTTCTTTGTTGTGTGACCCTGGGCAAGTCACTTAAGCTCTCATGGCCTCAGTTTCTTCATCTTCAAAAAGGGTGTGATAACCCCAACTCTCTCATAGGGCTGTTTTGAGGATGGAATGAGATAAAACATTTAAAGCACTTTGCAAACCTTAAAGTTCTATATAAGTGCTTGGTATTATTTTTTTCTACCTCCTGAGTCTACCTTTTTAGATTCTACCCTCAATCCCTTTAAACCTTACCCAACTGTCTTTGATCCTTTTCTGATTTTGACCAGACAGTAGAATATGAACCTAAAATATGTGCGTGAAGATTGTTCACCTGGAGAGAAAGGGTCTTGTGACAGCAGCAATTTTGGGGTCAAGATGATACATTCCAGAAAAAAATCAAAGGAAATGAAAGATATCAATTCATCCGCATATCTCCAAGTGTCCTACAGATTTCTGGAGCCTCCTCCGGAGAGATTCTTTGGTTGAACTGAAACTATACTTCAAACCCAGGGAGACATATTATTGACCAGAGACACGATTTGGCTCATGGAGGTTTCCAGACAGGACCACAATTCTGTTCCTGATCACAGTCTGGCTTCTCTAGCCTGCCAGGACTCCCATCAGCCAAGGACAGGAATTGGCTTCCAAAAATCACCCAACTGCAACCAAAGGCAAACAGAAATCCATTCACATGTTGCAGCATAGAAATCACAATTTTAAGGATTTTTTTTTTATCCAAATAAGAAACTCACATTCTAATTCCCCTGGGAATCAATGACAATAGCCAAAAGAAAACCTGGAAAGGATTTCTAGTGTCTTTGAATTCGGAGCAAGGAACTGCAAAACGGGGGGGACTGGAGTTTTCACCTCTTTTTTACTTGAAGGTTGGGATATTAAAAGGGAAAAGAGTCTCTGGAGAGTGAAGAGCTCACTGTGTTGGTGGCATCAGAGAATACAGGATGTGGTTTTCTGGACCGGATCTTATAAATGACTGAAAATTAAAGATAAGAATGGATGATACTTCATGAGAACTAGAAGGCCCTGTTTGGCTGGAGACCAACCAGTTTAGCAGGCTTTTTAAAGCTGAGAAATGAAGGTGGGGAGAGAAAACTTCAAAGTTTTAACTTCAAAATCAGGTGCCATGGAGGATATCTGTTTTTCATGGAAAGAAGGAAAGTGGAAGATGTGCCTAGAAATTCACAGGAGGAAATACTGGGAAGTTCTAGGGAGGTATGTGTATACACACACACACACATACACATACACACCTCTTCCATTTTGGAATCAATACTATATATTGGCTCCAAGATTGAAGAGCGGTAATGGCTATGCAATGGGGGTTAAATGACTTGCTCAGGGTCACACAGCTAGGAAGTATCTGAAGCCAAATTTGAATCCAGGACCTCAGAAATCTAGGCCTGGCTCTCAATCCACTGAGTCATGTAGCTGCCCTAACGTAATTTTTTTTTATTTTAATAATCAAGAAACCATGATTTTGTCACTGAGTGCTCCCTTTCAAGTGAGGCAGATTCAGACCCCTCTACAGGTCAGTAGAGTGTTCCATGAATGTTGCTCCCACCCTCATCATAACACCGTCATCTCCATTCCTTTTAGGCACCCTGGAGACAAGTCTCTATAAACCTGACCGAGCTGGTCTTTGGTTGGCCTTTCAGAAGCTAGGTTGAGGATCCAAACCATCGCTGATGGAAGCACATTTTGGGGAGAGCCATAACTCATACCCAGGCAGCCAGGTGTCACAGTGCTAGACCTGGGCTCAAGAAGACGTCGACAATTACCAGCGGAGTGATCCTGGGCAAGTCTCCTAACCTTTCAATATCAATTTCTTCCACTGTAAAATGGGGATTGTAACAGCAACTGCCTCACAGGGTTGTTGTAATAATGAAAGGATCAATTGTAAGTGCTTTACAAATCTTATGATAGCCTATAAATACAAGCTGTGCTTATTATTTAAAATAATAGAAAAGGATATCCTGGGCAATGGGATTGATAGAAATGAGTGGTCCTCCGGAGAGTGCAGAGGCCAGCATGATTAGAGAAGAGGAAAGGTGCTGGGCTCCTTCCTGCTCCTTTACATCTGCATCCTTCTTTGCTGGGCAGCTAGGTGACACAGCGGTGGATCCTGGAGGAAAACTCATCTTGAGTTCAAATCTGACCTCAAACACATACTAGCTGAGTGACCTTGGGTAAGTCACAGGTTTTAGCCCTGCTAGCCTCAGTTTCCTCATCTGTAAAATGAGCTGAAGAAGGAAATGGCAAACCACTTCAGTATCTTTGCCAAGAAAATCCCAGATGAGATCATGATGACAACTGAACAACCACCTTCCGTCTTGTCCCTGTCCAAGCTTCCCTCTGCTCCTAGGGGAGGGAACATTTTCCTCCCCTCTTAGTAAGGAGAGTCTAGAGATCCAGGTAATAACAAATCTTCTCCAAAATAGCCCAGTGACAGTGGGGGAAATTAAATCTCCATTCATGGCAAATGAATTGCTCTCCAGGCGCTGCTTTAATTATTGTTAAATCAGGGACTGAAGTTTAAAATGTGGGTCAGTGAGTCAAGTTCAGAAGGCGCCACCCTCTTTGATTTGCCAACCGTTTTTGTTCCTGTGATCGCCACCAGCATTTGCTTCCCTTTTTAGATGCCATCTGTGATGGATAAGAAAGAATAGTGAAGAGAGTCCTGGATTTGGAATCACAGCATCTCAGTTCAAACCCTGATGTTCTACTTCCTTAGCTGTATGCCCTTGGGCAAATTGCTTTACCTCTCTGACCTTAGTTTTCCCATCTGTAAAATGATGAAAAATTTTATTGTAAGAACTTATGAGATTTAGCTACTGAGAATTTCCAGGGGCATTTTACTTCAATCTCTCTCTGTGTGTGCATATAATACATTTGGGTATAAATATATTTATATATCAATACACATATGTCTATGTTGTAAGTAGATAAAACATCTAGAGATTTACCTATATATCAATTATTTAAGTATATCTAATAGATGATATATTTGTCTATATACCCATATGTAGAGAAGTATGTGTATGTGTGTATATATGTGTTTATATGTGCATATCTATCTATCTATCTATCTATCTATCTATATATATATATATATAGAGAGAGAGAGAGAGAGAGAGAGAGATGGAGGGATAGAGGGAGGGAGGGAGGGAGAGGGGAGGGGAGAAGCAGAGAGAGGAAGGGAGGAGAGAAATGTGGAGGGGAAAGGAGGGAGTGAGACAGACAGACAGAAATATAATCTAGAGAGATGGAGGGACAGAGGGAGGGAGAAGGGAGGAGAGAGGGAGGGAGAGAGACAGAAACAGAGGCAGAGGCTGTGAATTTTAAAACTACTTCACCCTACTCAGACCGTACTTTAGAAGATCTGGTTTAGCTATTTCCTGATTAGTAACAATGGAGATACTTGGTCTAACAGAATCAAGTCTTGAGAACTCTACATTTCTCCACCCTACTCAGTTTAACAAGGTCAGGAATGTCTGCTCCATACTCAAAGATTTAATTATCTGAGAAAATGGCCTTCAACAGACATATGCAGAAACAGCTGACAGACCCCTGGGCTGTCCTAAGTCAAGCTAAGCTATCATTGGTACAGATGAGACACAGGAAAGTGACATAAAACCATCTATATAAGGCATGTCACCGGCTCTCTTCACCCTCTTTCCCTGGAGAGGCAACTCTGGCTGGCGGCGTGTTAGGCGTTCCGTCATCTTGGAGTGGTGGCAGTTATTTGTCTGGGTTTGCCCTTGAGCTGATTCAGGTTCGGGCATCTTGGCTGAGTTCAGGTTGGAGTTCAGGTGGATTCCTTCCTCCTTCACACTCCAAAACCTTACTTTCCAGATCTCCTAATCTCCCTGCCTGGTACTAGCCAGGCGGGAGAAATCCTACTCCCTTTCCTTCTTCCTTCTTCTTAATCTCCTCCACTATATCAATTAAATCACCATAAAATTTCCAGCTGACTTGGGTATTTTATTATTTGTGATTTTCCCTGGTGATCAATTAAATTTAGATTTTAAGTCACAAGGCTAAAATTAATCTTACAAGGCGGAGAGAGGAAAGGAGGAATGGAGAGATAGAGAGATGGAGACAGAGAGGAAAAGAGAGAAAGGAGAGGGGGGAGGGTATACAGGAATATAATCTAGTGATAGAGGGAAGGGAAGAAATGGGAGGTGTGCTTTCCCCTCTTATTAGAATATAAGCTTCCTGTAGGGATTATTTCATTCTTTGCACATAGGTTCCTAGTGCCCTAGAACAGGGTTTAGCACATAGTAGGTGCTTACTGAATATTTTACTGATTTTCATCTCTTCACTTCCTTTTAGCTATTTTTCCCCCCAGAGGGTAGAATAGTTTTCTCTTAATACTCCTCAACAGCTTTAGAGACCTCTTTATCCTCTAGCCTGAGTTCCTCATTTCTTCCATTCATTCACAACTAGGTGGTTCAGTGGATAGAATCCCAGGCCTGGAGTCAGGAATAACTAAATTCAAATCCAGCCTCAGACTCTTATTAGCTGTGTGACTCTGGGCAAATCACTTAAACTCTGTCTCATTTTCTTAACTATAAAATGGGAATGAGAAAAGCACGTACCTCAGAGTCATGAGGATCAAATGACATAATGCTTGTAAAGCGTACATAAATATTATATAAGTACTGTGTAATTAGAAATTTTGTACCTTAGGATTCCATTTCCCAGAATTCCTCTTCTGCCATCATGCTAAGTGCTTAAGTTTTGTAGATAAAAGTTTCTGTAATTCTGCCCTCTCTCTTCTCCTCTTCCCCCCACTGGTCAGGAGAAGCTTATCTTTATTCATGTTTTTTTTTATTTTTCTCTACTTCAAGTGATTATTATTAAATCTTATAAAGTATAATACTTGGAGTTATTGGATATTGATTTTTAATCATACAGTACTTATTCCCTTTTCTTCTTTACCAGAAGGAAACTTAGTAAAAACTATATCATATGAACACTAGAATTCACATTATTCCTGTGGCAAGGCACGCTAGCATGAGAACTGTTACGGTACCACGTAAAAGGCGTGGGAGGCAGGCCATGGATTTCACAGCACCTAAGAACTGGACTAGACTTCAGAGGCCATTTGTGCAACCTCTAACTGAACAAGGACCTCCTCTTACAATATTGAAACAGTAGCAGTCCAGTCTCTGCTTAATGGCGTGGGGGGCGGGCTGGGAGAGGGAGCCACAACCTTCCTAAAGTTGTCCATTCCACCCTGTTTTGGAAAGCTCTAATCTAATCACTAGGAAGATTTTTACGCGAAGCTCCAACTTACTCTCACCAGTAGCTTCTGGTTCATTCTCCGGCAACTAAGCAACTCAACCCCAATACGGAAGTGGAAGACTTCTACCATTCCCTGAAAGTGGAATGGACTACCTCCAGAGCTGATAAGCCTGGAGGTCCCCAAGCAAAAGCTACGGATGGCCGGTTGTTGGATCTGATGCAGAGAACATTTTTATTCTGGGCTGGATGACTTCAAAGGTCCCTTCCAACCCAGAAAGTCTGTGATGCTTCATCTTCTCTAGATTTACTCTTCTCCAGACTAGCCATCTTCAGTTCCTTTAATGTATGCTTGTACAATGCATACTCCAGCCCCATCCATAGGCTGGTTACTCTCTTCTATTCCAGAGCTGACCCACAGAGTGATAACAGAAGAGAAACAAAGGAATGTCTCTGAATCTCCAGTGACATCCTTGAAGAGAAATTCACGGCTTCTAGATAGCTCCAGGCTTAAAACAGGGCATCTCGGCGGACCCCGAGTTACCCGATTGCTCCTTAGGCAACTGTCGTGTCTTTGAGGATTTCCCAGGTGCCCAGTCTCCCTTTTCCTCCTTCCCTTTCCCATAGCTTAGCCTCAAAGAAGAAGGGGGTTCCTTTAGACACATATATATGTGGTCTTTTATTGACAGACGCCAACAAATAATGTTAAGAAACACAAGCCTTCACAGAAGCTGATGGAAAGAATTATGTGTTTAGTTCACCAGCCCAGGGACATTCAATCAACCTGGCCAAACTTTCTAGGCAACTAGACTATTTATTTGGAAGGTTGGAAGAATGATACTTTAAAAACAATCAATCATCAGATTTGCTACCCATCCACATGCCCGCCCATCCATCCGCCTCATCCCAGAAAAGTGACATGACAGGAAACCACAGAGGTTGAAATACATTGGATTTATTTCTTTCTAAAGTTTGTACATATACATATATCATATACATATTTTAAATCCTTCACTAGTTTGCATGATTTCTATTACATAAAAATCATTTGAATGCAATAAACTTTGTCGTCATAAAGCGACAAATTATCCTCAACCTATAAAAACACAGAGGAACAGTTCTAATCATAAACATTTACACAATAGAGAAATGTACTCCATATATCACAGCTTCTATACAGGTCAGGTAACTCACTGTCTACGTACTTTTAAGTTTACTTTAACAACAATGAGCGAGGGCAATATTTATATACAGCTATCTTAATGAAAAATAAAGCAATTGTAAAATGTAAACTTAATTTTCAAAATATTCTTTAAACACTTTCACCATATCCGCACTACTCCTTGAGTCAAAATAGGACCATCAGATGAATGCCTTAATTTAGGAGGAAATGGCCTTTCCTGTACCGGGTGGGTGGCGTTGGCAGGCAGGACATGGTGTGGTATCCCTAGCTGAGTTGAGTTGAGAATGCTTCTACAACAGACCGCTGCTTTGCTGCTAATTACACTCACCATTTGCTGGGGACATATGGCACTGGGGGCTGAGATGAAATTGAAATATTGGGTGGAGAAAATTTTGAAGATGGAGGGGGATTAGCCACCTCTCCCAACTTGAGATAAAGATTATTTCTAAAACTCTGCTTTGTCTCACCAATTCTCCGGGAAAACACGTTGCATCGCATTGCCAGCTACACAATGAAATGCTAGCTCCCTTAACAACATGGAAAAATTATTTTTTTTTTAAAGTTTCATTAAAAGAAAATTCTGCCTAAACCACAGCATACGTTTTATGCTATTGATGGAGGTTCTCAGCTTGCATCATTGCTGGAACTCTCAACTACTGTTCTAGAAAGAGATTTCTAAAACAGGAGGCAGAAAAAGGCTGCTTATTGGTCATGGAGGGTGCCAGCCTTACTCTGAACCTCTCTTCTGGACTGAGCAACACTGATGAGCAAGAGTGCTTTAAAGGGCTCTCATGGAAATGAAATATCAATTGGGTCTTTTTCTATTCCATTTCCAGAATGCACAATGGCACAAAGAACTTCTGTCCCCAGCGTCAGAGTTAAATATGCTATGGCATTTCATGTGCATTGTGATTTTGAGATGACGGGATTGCACTGACACTTGACCGTGGCCTACTACACTGGAGAATGCCTTTCAATGAGTGCCTCACACTCTTGCAGCTGGCGTCCAGCTGAATTCCCAAGGTAGAGGAATCAGCTTCGGAAACCCTCATGTGTTGCTCAGTGAAGGAGCTCAGAATTAAACGAAAAGATGAGGGGCAGCGACCTCCATTGTTGCAGTCTCGCACACCTTATTATATGCTCTGAAGCTCTTTTAGGGCATGTGGGGCTAAAGAAGAGAGGGACATCCCACATTATGGCAGTCTTCCTGGGAGTCTACTCCAGTTTTACTCCTCAGAAATGAAACCACCACCCGGAAGGCTCAGGAGCTGGTGTGGAAATTTAAAAATAAAAAGGAAATGCTAAACTTCAAAATTCTCTCCACAAACATTTCTAGGAATTGAGGTTGAGTGTTTATTTATGGAAGTTATTTAGAATTTATGGTCTACCCTGCAAAGGAAAGTGTACCTTCATTAATATCCTTCCCAACATCCATTTTCATTTCTATCATTGACCAAAAAAAGTGCATTTTTTCCTATGAATGCCCAACTGCTTTTCAATAATCATTACTTTTGCAGCTCTGAGTTGAAAGAGGGCATGGATAAAGTAACCTTTTATTTTCTGGAGCAGACTCTTCTCTCCCTTCCCTGCATGTTCACTCTTTGCCCCAAAAGGGGCTTGGTCACAACCGTATTTCCTTCTCAGGAAAGAGGTCTTCCAGAACTTTTCTTGGCTGCTGTGAGTTACTAATGAGCTTTGTTCATGCATTATCTAAAGCTCTAACTTAGTGGTACCATATGAAAGGATCTGTCTGGTGTACACGCATAGTTATTGATCAGTAAAAAGTGCAAGTCAAAATATAAGAGCTCAACTAACTACTAAACCCTGGATAAAGATTTTTATGTTTTAGTTCTTGGACCCTTGATCATCAACTGTTTTGAACATTGTGAATCTCTGAACCTTATGAAGTTGGGTTTGCATAATTCAGACTATTCGCAATGTGTGTGTGTATGTGCACATGTGTATGTCTGCTGGAGGTCCCAAATATGTGTAAACATTTTTTTCTATACTCTTTAAGTATGTGGGAAACTGATGCCTTACCTCTCTAGGGCAAGGAACTTAGAATTGTAACTAGAATATATAAGTCAAATGGGAGATGCTTCAATTCACCCACACTTCAGTTTGGTCAATTCTTGTTTCTTTAGATGTAAAAATTCCAATTACCCTAACAGGAATTTTAAAAACCAACAGAGAGAATTCACATGTCTACATAGTGGTTACTTGGCTTAAAAAATCCCAAAAAACAAAACAAACAAACCAAAACAAAACCCTTCATGGCTTTTTCAAGAGTCCTGTCATTTTAAAGGCTTTAAGGCATAAAAAAGAAACATTTCCACTAACTCCTCCTCCTTTTATGTCATTTGTGAACTGAATGGATGTTTATATAAATTTCTACATTTCCAAAAATGAAGCCTAGCCATGCAGAACTGGGACTCTGCTAACTGGTCACAGAGCCAGTCCACCTAAATTTAAAAATGAAGAAAACATAACAAATTGGGGCGGGGGGGGAGGGAAGGTTGAGACTACAGAGTGAAAACAATCAAAACAGCTGACATACTGCCTCTGTTCAGAGCTGTGAAATTATTCTGCCCTCTTAGCCTCTACTTCTCAGAAACAGAAGCAAAGAACTTGGGGCAGTGTGTCTGAAAACAAGCCTGACATTGAATTCCAACCATATGCATACACACAAACACACACACGCACACACACATACACACAAACACACACACACTCTCACTCTCAGTCATTGCTTTAAAAACACCCAACATGCTAGTTAATAGATCTGAGTCTCTGGTTATATATTTCTACGCTATAAGACAGGCAGTAAGCTTAAACAACTAAGGCAGTGGCTCATCTTTGGGGAGAGGCAGAAAAACAGTGATACTGAAGTACAAAAATATTCGCTATTTAACTGACTCCATAGCCTGTTCTAAAATGGTACAATATCTTCATGGAGATGTTCTAATTTATAGTTTGAATCGAAGAACACTGTGGTCCAGCCTTGAGAAGATCCCAACTAGGTAGGTGCCACATTTATGATACTTTACATTTCAGAGGGTCTGGAGAAGCACTAGGCTTCTCCATTGTGAAATATACACAAATATATAAATGACATTGTCAGTCTCTTTAGAGTTCCTAAAAACCTGTTCTCCTGGACTAATTACAGCAATAAAGAAGGTGTGCTTTAATTGATCACACATTGTAATAAGCCCAAGTCAAAACTACCTACTTCAACTAATGTCTATTTTTTTTCTTTTTTAAATTTCTGCAACTATTTAAGACTAGATAGGCTGCCTCCTGTTTTTCTTATTCATTTATTCCCCTGTACTTTCCAAACCACTATGAGCTCTCTCTTCTTGGTGTAAATATATGTATATATAAAAGCATATATACACATATATAGAAAACTAGCTTCATGAAACAATTACTCTGTGGCTCATCATTTTGCCCCAGAGGTTTTGAAATTCAGACAGAATTTTGTAACGTATGATTTTTTCAATTAAAAAAAATCCTTTAATCAAAATATCATTAGAATTCCAGATTAATAAAACAATGCTACTATACACTCTTAATGGCTGAACTCTATAACCAATCCTATGAGGCTTTTTAAAAAATCACACTAGTTATTGAGAAAATAAAATTTAAAATCTTTCTGAAGTTTACATGTACCATATACTGATATGCAAACCACACAGTGATGCATATGCACACAAATATACTCATATACATACACACACATATATATATATATATACATACACACATATACTAAGTTAGAGATGGCAGATAGCCTTTTCTGTGACACGATACATTATCTGGTGTGAGTCTTTATGCTACTGCAGACACACTTAAATTATCATGAATGAACCAGAGAGACTTAAGGAATCCTATCATGAGTATAGTTACATATATTGTAATACTATCTTACTGTTGCATTCAAGTCTACAATCTGTCATGCAGGTTCAAGTATTTACTGAAATTCTCTCCAAGGAAGACCAACTCCCAGCATGCAGTGGGCCAGAGTGCTATCCTAAGAAGATCATCCAAATAGGTCATGGAGACTATAGGTACAGGAAGACCTAAAAATTCACTAGTGAGTGAGAGAGAGACATGAGAGAATGAGAGAGAGAGAGAGAGAGAGAGAGAGAGAGAGAGAGAGAGAGAGAGAGAGAGAGAATGAGAGAGAGAGAGAGAGAGAGAGAGAGAGAGAGAATGAGAGAGAGAGAGAGAGAGAGAGAGAGAGAGAGAGAGAGAGAGAGAGAGAGAGAGAGAGAGAGAGAGAGAGAGAGAGAGAGAGAGAGGAGAGGTTGAAGAAGGTATCTGGGAGCTGGAAAGGAATCAAAAAGCTGCTCTTTGTTGCTTTTTTCTCATTTTTGTACATCCGCAGTCAGGCCCCTCAGAGACCCTTCTGTTGATGTGCTGGTGTCTGACCTTTAAAAAGTGAGGGGAAAGGGAATCACAAAATCTTGGGCAGATAAGCAGTTTGGGCCTGTCTTAAGGAAATCAGATAATTTCAGAGCAAGATTTATGAGCAAGTGGGCTCATTTAGCTGTAGTGCAGACTTGGGGTGATTTTCTGCTCAAGTGACTTGGAATCTCATGCAGGGAAAGGAGGAACTATTTAAGTCCAATATAGCACCACTATGCATAAACTATTTTTGATTACTATAAGGAATCACTTCTGTGCTCTCCTTATAGTGTAGATTTTAGAGGTTGAGAAATATTCCTGGCATTTGAAGACTAAATTGACTAACTCATTTCCCAACTTAAAAGAAAGGTGGGTATGCACTTTACCAAGATCCCAAGCTACTGGCTTGAGTCAGGACCAAAGTAGTTTCAAAGGGGAAACAAGACTACACCTCTTTAGACCTTGTTTTTGTTCTTGGCAATCCAGTAGAATGAAGATTTTGGAAAAGGAAAAAAAAAGATGGCCAAAGCAATTTTTTTAAATGAGCAAATTGAATCCCCAGACTTGGCAGTAAGATAATTTTTTTTCCAAGGTGCATCTTTGAACCTCTCACCTAAGCCAAAAAAGAAAAGTCAGAGAAGGTGGAGCTGGTTGCTCACAGGTAAGTGTTGTGTGAATTATTCTACTGGCACCACCCAACTGGTGTGTGCTGCCAGAGCAAAACCTGAGCATCTTTACATTGGAGCAGTAATGAAGGGCCCCTTTCTCATCAGGCTCCTACTTCTACCTAGTACCTTCCCCTACTCCCTGAACGCAGGAGGCACATTGAATATGACATTGGTCCAACCAAATGAGTCCCAGCTAGGGGGTTGGCTTTTGCTTTATCCACTTATCCACTCAGAAGAGGCCAGATTCTCCATTTATAATTGTTTCCCTCAGGTCATTCCTGAGTAGTTCTGAGCCTTCTGGATTGATTGTCCAGAGATTAGATAGCCCAAGTACTGTGAAAATTAAAGAACTCTAAGGATAGTGCTACTGACTATATACTGGGTCAATCAGTTTCATCGATGCTGGATGGTGCCAGAAGCTAAATCCTTGACCACCTACTGACTGACCTTCACTACTTTCAGAGCCTGAGAAGCACAGTGCTCCTTTTGAGATGGCACTAGTTCATTGATAAGTATTCATAATGGCAAAAGAAAATATGAAAATATATCCTGCATTATTTTGTCACCCCAGGTGTACCCCACCTGTTGGAATTAAGATCCAGGAACATGTAAAGAAATACTGTGTGGCTTCTAAGGTGAGTTTATTCATTAACACAAAATCCCAGGAAGATCTATGAGCTGGGGTCAAAATATCTCAATTCCCAATAAAACATTCCTATAGAACTCTGCATGTTAGGTAGGAACCCCAACTCTGAAGTTCTTCATTTAAAAAATATTTGAAACATTTATGTTGGTCAAATTTAGCAACAAGACTATTAAACAGCGACAAACTAATATCAAGACTTTCTTCTAATTCAAAGCAAGGTGGATCGATCTTAAGTCAAGGGTTATCAGAGGTCTGCCACAGGTCAGAGGAACTCAGGCCCCATCTGGATGCCTTCAGCTCCTGGAAGGTGAGGTAGGGGGTTGAGAAGCCATGGGGAGGGGTTTGTGAAGGAAGTACCTCATCAAAAAAGGAAAAAAAAAAGAGTTCCTCTGTACCATGAAATAAAGCAGCACGGAGAAAGGTCTGGAAGAACCCTGTCTCATCTTCCTTGGCCAGATGCCATAAGAAAGAGACTTCCATGAAGGAGAACCACTGCTGTAGCTCCTCAAAGGTTCTGAGCTAGTCTTACTGTAGCTCTGTGATGGTTGTTTCCTATAGAATCAGATGTGACTAGTCCTAACCAGGGGTTGGAAGAAGGAAGGGAGCTCCTAGCCCAACAACTAATGATGGACTGACATTGCAAGGGATGACCCTGGGTCAACAGCAATTTCTGTATTCATTATTTCTAAAATAAACTTACATAAACATAGTACACAGCAGCTTAAATATATAAAAGTATGTCTTTCTAATACAGATGATTAACTCATCAGCATAATCAGAAGTTTAAAAAAAAAGGCTTCCATGAAGAAGGCAGTAGAAATAATGCCTTATTCATGCTGAGGCTAGCCAAATATTTCTAGGATTAGTCTAAATACCAGTAATACTGTAGGCAAGGTACCATTTAATGTGTATCATATGTTGTAAGCAAAATGCACACAAACACACAATATACAAAGACACCCACATTGAATACGTACATACATTGAAGCAACAAGCAGAGCAATTATTTGAGTTCAGATACTCAGACTGGCATGATGTAGCACTATCCAAGTACTTCTTTCTGACATGTTAAGCTTAGGATAAATACATAAATAGACAATAGGCTAGAAATTCAAATGGGAAGAGTATTTAGAAGGGGAGGACCTTCCTATCTCATGGGGTGAAGGGAGGCTTATAGATTCAGACAGCAGTTACAGAGAGGAAGATACTTTGGGCCACACACCACTAAAAATCCAACCTTGTTTTTGCTCAGTTTCTGGAGTTTTGGGGGAAATGTGGTCCATTTTAGTAAGACGGTCAGTTATAGAGCTTTTGTCAAAAGCCTGACCTATTGTCACGTGGGAAGCTATAACCTCTGAAAGATGAGATTCTCCCCATCTTCTGTCCCTACCCCACTTCCACCCACCCTTCAGGCATCAAATAAACATTCAGTTTGTTTTCATATATGGCAGAAGTACATTTTAATAAACAGTCCACTTAAATTAAAGATTTGTAAAGTCTTAACTGCCAATTGCCACTTCAAAAAAAAGATTGTTTTGGTTTTTAAAGCTAATTCTTTCTCATTTCTTAGAATAATTCCACCCTTGCATAGCATTTAATTCTTTGGTCAAAGTACATGTGATTCAATGTAACTAAATTTCATAGTGATTTCATTCGTTTTGACTATATACTGCTCAAGTAGGGTGGGTAAGACTCCTTATTCATGGTCCACCAAAGTCTCTCTTGCTCCCTTCTCTCTACAAGTCTCCATTTCTTGTGTATATCTTCCCCTGAATGCCAAAAGGAAGAATTTCCTTTACTAATACCCAAAGTATAGGGAAAGTGGTATTGGGCCTATAGGAGTAGTGAACTAAGTGGTCTGGTCATCTGTTTTCTATCAAAAGGACCAAAATGATGAACTGAGCAAAAAGTGGTTGCCAAATAGGCAACCACTAAATTTCCAGCAGCCACTGATCTAGATTTCATTATATATTTTTGGAACGTTACTAAGACCAGGGCACCATTCCAGACCCTTTGAGAACTGTCTATTTTATAAAGTTGTTTTCATTGTTTTGTTCATTTATCTGCATAAACCTATGAAAATAAAGAGGAATTTGTACAAATATTTTATTGGACATGGGGGCAAGGAATACCTCCCTCCTGCCTCCATGTTCACACAGCCAAGAAATGACCAAATATCTAGCATACCCTAAGAAAGAACCCAATGTCAGTATGGAAGGCTATAACCAGACAATGTAGAATCCCAAATTCCTTCTCGGATACAGTAGGAGTCATGTTCCAGTTCTCTGGATGAAAACTGGAACTACAAACAAAGCTCCCCAATGGCTGATATGCCCACCTTTCTTGGGCAAACAAAATGAACTTGGAATGAATCTTCCCTCAGTCTTCCCTGACAAAATGACTTCACTCTGCTTTCCTCCACTTCTCAATGGAACTGGTATTTCAAGTAAGCTAACATGAGTTTTCTAGGACTAACAATCCCTGCAGTCTTCTCATTCTACTCCCCTGCTCCTGGCAAGGTTCACAACTGGATAAGTGCTCAAATGCGCTCCAGGCTGCATCACGTTGGGAAATTCTCATTCCCAGTGTTAGAGCCCTTCTTCTAACTTCTAGCAGTGGTCAGTTCCACTTCTGTGACTGTGCAAGGTCTCGTTTACAAAGACTTATACTAACTCCAGACTTAGATGAACTCCAGCTAAGCTACAAGGCTCATCCAAATAAGTCTTTCACAATGGATTACGTTTTTTTCCCTTAAAGTGTAACAGCTGATTTGAGGAATACATAAAACAAGAGAGCAGTGTGCAAACAGGAGAAAAATCCAAGGGGAAGGATCACATCATTCACTGGGAAACAGCGTTCCCCTTCCCCTTGCAAAACAAGGTGCATCAGTAGTCCAATGGCAAATTCTCAAAGCAAAGGAAATAGGGAGCAAAAGGAACCCTTGGCAATATGTACAGAAAACAATAACAACAACAAAAATAGACTATAGAAAAAAGGGTTACTAATGCACCATTTAGTCACAGAATCATTTGTTGGTATTGTTTTTATGAACCACAGATTATCAGAAAGATCTTGAAAAACAATATTCTGCTGCATGACCAATGCTTCCTGTCTCCAATGGATTCTAAGTAACCTTCTGTTTAATGCTTGGTGTTTCTGGTCTGTAGTCCTTCCTCTCGGAGACATTGCGCTTGACCTTGACACTGATTGGAGAGGCCTCCTGGTTCAAAGTTGGGCTTGAGTGGGATTTTTTCAGTCCCATTCCGTCACCTTCGCTGCCACCCAAGAGCTTCCTGCCTCCTTCTTTCAGGAGATTGACATACATTTCATAGCGGGATTTCTGAGGGAAGAGAAAAAATAATGGAAAATCCATAGGAGAATAACGATTAGTATAGTACACACAAACCTATGTGGTTATAATCAACAGCATTTTAATGATATCAAGTTTGAATGGCCAGTGAATGATCAATTCCACAAAATTGACAGAAACTGCTAATTGTGGATCCCAGAAAGATCACAGCTACATGTGCACAACTCTCTAGTACTTTTCTGGGAGTAACTAATAGGCTTTAACTTTTTCATAAGCAAAAGGGCTGGCCTCAATGACCACTAAAGGTCTTTGATTTCTTCCAACTCTTATGATCTCTGATGTTAATTCATTTATCCATACATTCAAAACATAATTATCATGTAGTTATTTTATTTCTAAAAGCACTTCATTATAAGGAAATTCATCATTACTTTAACAACTCATTAAATACAAGAGTATAGGAACAAACAGGTCTTTAGCAAGCTTCTTTCCTTACAGGGGAATTCTTTTTACAAGTAAATTCCTCATAAATATAACATTTCTATAGAACACTGAACAACACACAATTAATTTTGAGGCTTGCATCAAACCAAGCCATCAAGCATTTATTAAGTTCCTGCTATATGTTAGGCACCATGCTAAGAACTAGGGATACAAAAAAAGGCAAAAATAGTTCCTGAACTTGAGCTCATAGTCTAATGGGAGAGATAACATACAAACTACTCTGCACAAGTGAGATGTAGAGAGGAAGGGGCCAACTAGGTAGCTCTGTAGTTAGAGAAACAGGCCTAGAGATGGGAGGTCCCGAGTTGAAATTTGGCATCAGAAACTTCCTGGTTAGGTGGCTCTGGGAAAATCACTAAACTCCAGTTGCCTATTCTTCTCTTCTGCCCCACAACCAATACTTAGTATCAATTCCAAGATAGAAGGTAAAGGTTTTTTCAAAAAGTGTAGACAGGGAGAAGTGAAGATTATCTTAAAGGCAAAGGTAGTAGCTTAAGGAGGTCCAAGAAAGCTTTTTAGAGAAGGTAGAATATTTTAAAAATTTTATTTAATTAGATGATTTAGAATATTTTTCCATAGTTACAAGACTCATGTTCTTTCCCCTCCCCCACCCTTTCCCATATCTGATGCATAATCCGCTGGGTTAAACATGTGTCATTGATCAAGACCTATTTCTATATTATTAATTTTGCACTAGGGTGATCTTTTAATTTTTAAATTTTATTTGGTCAATTTCAAACATTATTCCTTGGTTATAAAAATCATATTCTATTCCTCCCTCTCCTCCCCTGGCCCTTCCTGATGCTGACGTGCAATTCCACTGGGTATTACATGTGCCCTTGATCAGATCCTATTTCCATGCTGTTGATGTTTGCACTAGGATGTTTAGGGTAATCTTTTAGAGTCTACATCCCCAATCATGTCTTCCATGTTTCTTTTCCCACAGTTCTTTCTCTAAATGTGGATAGTGTCCTTTTTCATATGTCCCTCCGAAAAGTTCTGGATCACTGCATTTCTACTAATGGAGAAGTCCATTACATTTGATTGTACCACAGTGTGTCAGTCTCTGTGTACAATGTTCTCCTGGTTCTGCTCCTCTCGCTCTGCATCACTTCCTGGAGGTTGTTCCAGTTCACATGGAATTCCTCCTCTTTATTATTCCTTTGAGCACAATAGTATTCCATCACCAACATTTACCACAATTTGTTCAGCCACTCCCCAATTGAAGGGCATCCCCTCATTTTTCAGTTTTTTGCCACCACAAAGAGCGCAGCTATGAATATTTTTGTACAAATCTTTTTCCTTATTATCTCTTTGGGGTACAAACCCAGCAGTGCAATGGCTGGGTCAAAGGGCAGACAGTTTTTTAGTGCCCTTTGGGAATAGTTCCAAATTGCCTCCAGAATGGTTGAATCAATTCACAACTCCACCAGAAATGCATTAATGTCCCAACTTTGCCACATCTCCTCCAGCATTCATTACTTTCCATAGGTGTCATGTTAGCCAATCTGCTAGGTGTGAGGTGATACCTCAGAGTTGTTTTGATTTGCATTTCTCTGATTATAAGAGATTCAGAACATTTTTTCATGTGCTTATTGATAGTTTTGATCAGAAGGTAGAATACTGACCGAAACTTGACAAGCCAGGAAGTGAAGAGGAGGGGGAGAGATCAGAAATGGCAGACATCTAGTGAAAATACATGGAATTAATACATTAAATGTCAAAGATTTTGCAAACAAAACCAATGCAACCAAAATTTGAAGAGTAAAAATGGGGAAAACTTTTTTATAGGAAGTATTTCTGACAAGAGTCTCATTTTTCAAATATATAGAGAACCGAGTCAAATACAAGTCATTCCCCAACTGATAAATGGTCAAAGGATATGAACAGGCAGTTCTCAGATGAAGAAATGAAAACTATTTTTAGTCATATTAAAAAAATGCTCCAACTCATCATTAATTAGATGAATGCAAATTAAAATAACTCTGAGGTGCCACTTCAAAAGCAACAGACCCACCAATGTGACAAAAAAAGGAAGATGATAACTGATGAAGAAGTGGAAAAATGGGATACTAATACACTACTGGTAGAGCTATATAAACTGAACAAGCCATTCTAGAGAGCAATTTGGAATCATGTTCAAAGGGCCACCAAAATGTGCATACCTGATTAGATCTGTATCCCAAAGAGGTCAAAGATTGGGGAAAATGACCTACTTATACAAAAACACTTACGTCAGCTTTTTGGGGTGACATAGAAGTGGACATTAAAGGGATGTCTATCTGAATGGCTGAGAACAAGCTGTGGCACATAACTGGAATGGAATACTATTGTGCCATAAGATGAGATGATTACAAAGAAACTTGGAAAGGCTCATGTGAAGGTTGTAAAGCAAAGTGAGCAGATCCAAGAGAATTTTGTACACGTTAACAGCAATAATGTGTGATGATAACTATGAATGACAACAATTTAAAAAAATGTTACCTGTACCCTGGTGGCTGAGAGGGACATGAGATGAACAGCCAGTGAACAGAGTTAGTTGTTACTTTTCGAGTACTTGAAGCATAGCACGATACCAGGCAATGCCTACTTGTGACTCTAAGTCTCGGGATGACTTAACTACTAACAGTAATGCAAGGGTCCAAGGCAATACCAAAGAGTCTAGATTGACAATGATCCAAAACATTTCTGAGGAACTTCTGAGAAAGAACGCTATCCACATCCAGAGAAAGAACGGTAGGAGCAGAAACACTGAAGAAAAACAACTGCTTGATCACATGGGTCAATGGAAACATGATTGGGGATGTAGACTCTAAATGGTCATCCTAATGCAAATATCAAATAGATCTTGATCAATGACACATGTAAAACCTAGTGGAATAGTGAGTCGGCTATAGGAGGGGGGTGGGAGGAGGGGAAGGGAAGAACATGAATCATGTAACCATAGAAAAATATTCTTAATTAATCAATAAAATAAAATTAATATATTTTTTTAAAAGAGTCTAGAATGAAACATGGACATGTTGAATTTCAGGTGTCTATGGGACAGACAGATCAAGATGTCCAATATGCACTGGAGATGAGAGCCTGGAGGTCAAGAAAGAGGTTAGGGTTAGAAAAATAGATCAGGTAATTATCTACATAGAGATGATAACTGAATCCATCAGATCATTGAGGGAACATGTGAGAGTTAAAATGGTTGAGGTTGTAAACTAATAATTAAAACGGTTGGTTGCTATAAATTGTAGTGATTAAAATAGTGGAAGATATAAATTGTAGTAGATATAAGAGTGGGTGAGTAAATTGTGACCTCAGAAAATATGTTTTCACTACAGTGTCTTGTCTTAAATCAAATATAAGGTGGTCGCCAGGGAAATATTCCTAATTATGAATATACCCAAGTCAACTGGGTTTTATAGAGAATTTAATTAATAATACAATGAGGAATCAAAGAAAGAGAGAGAGAGAAAGGAAATAAATGAGAAAAGAATAGGCTGGCCCAGGCAGCCCTGGCCAACCCAGGCCTAAGCCCTAAAAGAAAAGATCAGTCAGTCCTTAATCACTCACCATAAGATCTGTTTAAGTGAGGATTCAGGGGGACAGAGTCTCCCCAGAGGGAGTTCCAGCCAGGGTCAGCCTCCCTTGAGAGACCTCCTTAGAGATTGTCCTCTCAACAACCTCCTTAGAGATTGTCTCTTAAGAGACTTTTTAGAGCCTCTATATCAAGAGCCCTCTCTCCTAACAGACTGTCCTTTTCTTATATAGGGGGTTTTCTCCTATGTCACCTCCCCTAAGTTCTTCCATCTACCAATTACAGTAGACGTTTTCCAAAGGACAGCCCATTCTGAATTCACACCTGAGTAGACTAATCCTTTTAGTAATCCACACCTGAGTAGGCTAGAATCTCTAAGTAAGTTTTTTCCTCTTTGCTCCTTGTAAATTCACAAGTTGCCTGACCTTTATAGGTACTTAGCACCCCACTATATTAATTCTAAAAATAGGCTTGGCTTAAGTATGGGTGGAGTAGAGGTCTTCACATTTCTGATCTAAGTAGAGTTCTCACATTTTAGATCTAAGTAGCTTCACTGTTTAAAATGGGGAATAGTCCCAATAAAAAATTCCCCATTGGGGAATTTTAACATTCACAAGTCTGAGAAATTTCAAGATTCACAAACAGCACTAAGGGAGAAGAAGAGGGTCCAGAAAAAATCTACAGGACTATGTGTAGTTATCATTATATTTTGGAAATTCAGAGATCATTGCTAATAATGATGATGATAGCTAACAATTTATATAACACTTACCAAGTGCCAGTCTGTGCTAAGCACTACAATTATTATCTCATTTGATCCTCACAACTCTGGGAGGTAGGTACTATCACTATCCCCATTTTACAAAGGAAGAAACTGAGTCAATCAGGGTTAAATAACTTGCCTAGGGTCACCTAGCTAGTTAAGTATCTGAGGCTGGATTTGAACTCCAGGTCCAGTGGTTTATCCACTGAGCCACCTCACTGCAATTTAAGAGTAGGCAAGATTTATGTCTGAAGCACTTAGCCACACTATCACACAGAAAAGGTACAGAAGCAAAGAAAACTCATTTAGCAGAACGTGGAGATATTCATATGAGAAGAACTGAGGGTGATAATAGAACAGAAATCCCTGCGTTGACAAAGTATTGGAAAAACATTAGTATTTCATACTAGCATGAAGGCCTAATTAGCATATTATTACTCTCAAAAAGTTTACAATTCTTATCTCTTTGGATTCCCTCTATCCCATGCTTACTCAACATAAGAATATATCCTCAATTTTTTATAGGAATCAAAGGGAATATAAGATTTGCTTTACAAAAATTCATTTTACAGACTATTTTGCCAGAAAATACCCTAGAAGAAATAGAGTGCTTATATTTCATTTGCTTCAGTCTCCAGAAATAGGACTAAGTAATCTTAATGTCTGAAAAGTTATTTATGAGTAGCTGATGGACAAGAGCATAAGGCATTTTATTTCAGAGAATTGTTGGCCACCCCAACCTGAAAAGGAGAACAGAAAAAGGCAGGATAGGATTCATTTTTCTCTACAAGATTCTGGAGAAACTGGTAAAATAAGGAAAGAAGACCCCCTCCAAAAAATCTACTTTAAAAAAATAAAGGAGAAAAATAAAAACCTTTTCCATCTCACTCTACCCCTTTGGCTCCAAGGTTTCAGAGTCAAATATATTAATGTCAATCAATGAACAAAAGACACAAAACATTCTAGGGTGGGGTAGAGTAGGACAGGGAGCAGAAAAAAGCCTTGGAGCTACCTGATTAAAAGAAAAAGGGAAGACCAGGAAAAAGGGTTAGGTCATCATAAAATGTACTCAAAATAGGAAATCTACTTGGCTTTGTTGTATTCATTTGCAAGCTTTCAATGGAGGTACTGTATGCTGTGAGTTATAAAGAAGGCCTGTGACAGAGGCAACCAGACCCTGCCATGTGTTGTTTAGAGGAAAGCCCACATTGCTTCTTACACACATCTAAGCTGGGGGAAAGAACAATCTCTTTTTAATGTTGGCAGACCCATGGACACAGGTAAGGGATTCAGGCCATGTTTTCCAGGGGGCTGGAGATTCATTCAAATCTATAATGCCTGCATACTATGACATCTCAAAATTCTAAGAGAGCAGGTAAAAAACTGGCCCCTATAGCAGACCATTTCAGCAAAGGAACTGAGAAGGAAGAGCAGTGACTAGGACTTCTCATTATTTTCAATTTGCCTCATTTAAGGATTAGTAGGTAAAGTAGAAACATCTTTTTCTGACCTAATCAAGAGAGGTTTGGAATGGAATCTTTCTTCTTCGCCAGATCAGTGGCAGAGTTCAAGAATTAAAATTTAGTTGTGTAAAAGATAACTTAGTTGTTTAAATTAGGATGTAGTCACTGTTTGTAAGTATTTTATATGTGTATAATTTCTGCATGTAATCTTAGATGATCAATAGTATAAGTTGTAATTATAATGACAAGGAATTACCCCAATTATTAACTGAATAACTGTATATGAGACTCAGTAATCAATAGACATATTGTGAGTAAAAACGCTTTGGCAAGATATCTTTGCCAATGGGAACTCTGTGCCCACATCCAGAACATCCTGGAAGATGTCTAGATATTATGATATCTCAGTTGGCTTTGAAGCTACAAGAAGCGACCTTGGCTTTTACCACATAAGAAATTGAAGAGACCTTCTCTGGTCACCCTTTTAAAACGAGATGTTCAGAAGACCACTCTCCTTTTAAGGGGGGGAAATCTGTGCCATTTGACTCTAAACATACCAGTGATGTCATAAGCACTGGGGCTTTGGCCAAGTTGAGACATGCCTGGAGCCTTTCTACAATAAATGTCAGTATGGCTCAAATAATTGCTTCTCAGGCTTTTTCATTCTTTATAGTTGTTCTCTCCAATTTATCTTGTATGTATCTTCTTTATACATATCCATTTGAATGTTGCCTTCCCCATTAGACTGAGGGCAGAGACTACCCTTTAGCTTTGTTTCCCTGATATGTAAAAACTTAATAAGCAAATATTTGACTGACTAAGATAAATGAGGGAGAAAAAGGTGGTGTATTTGTATAATGTCTTTCAAGAGTTGATGCATTTCACCTTCCATGTTTTAGTAAATATGTAAGCTTTGACTAATGTTCTATAACTTAACCTGAGAAGTTGGGGTGAAATTCAACATTCGATGTCATGGTGAAAAAAAGCACAGAAAATTCAAGTGATTTCCACAGCCAGTAAATATCAGCTGAAATATCACATAAAGTCCAATTGAGGTATGAATGTACCTTTCATTTGTGGCCACAGCTTTTATGACTTAATCATAAAACTAGTGAACACTGAAGAACAAGTGGCTTTACATTTTTAAAAAGAGATGTTTACACCCATTATTTCATTTGACCTCCAAAACAAGTCTGGAAAGGAGGGAGGGCAGACATTAGTAGACCTTATGGATTGAGACTAGACAATCCTCTCATTTTACAGTGGAAGAAACTGAGGCACAGAGGAAATAATTTAGAATGTCAAAAAGGAGGTGAATTGGCACTTATGAAATGCCTACTATATTGCAGATACTGTTAAAATTTTTTCAAATATTATCTATCTTATTTGTCTTTCATAACAGCCCTAGGAGCTAGATGCTATTATTGTCCCCATTTTATAGCTGAGGAAAATTTGAGGCAGAGTTAGTGTCTGAGGCTAGAGTTGAACTTGAGTCTTTCCAACTCCAAACCTAATGCTCTCTCTACTGTGTCTCCACAAATAGAAAGGTTCCAGATACGACCCAAGCTCTACTGGGGAACTCTCCACCACAAACATCACTGACAAATGATTACCTGTTTTCTGTTTGAAGAAACCCAGTGATACCAATACCTTCTGGGGCTCAAGGGCACATGTAGTCAGTGGGGTGGGATCATCTCTTCTCTTGCTTTCATTCATGGCAGTCATAAGGCCCTGATGGGACTGGGGGGGTAGTGGGGAACACTAAACCTGGAATCACTGTAGGTACCTGAATTTATATCCAAGTTAGTTAATTTCTCTGGGCCTCAGTTTCCTCATTTGAAAAACAAAGGGGTGGGATTAGAAAAGTTTCAAATTTATGATCTTAAAATCAAGTTAATTTCAGAACACTTATTGTTGAATGTTAAACACAGACATAAACTATGTTTTTAATACAATGTGTGTGCGTTGGTGGGTGAGTGGGTGGGTGGGGGGAGAGGGGCGGGGGGTTAGAAATCATGTCTTCATAACTCTGAGGTTAATAATCTCTTCACCACACCACCTTGCTTCTCATGCATTCCCTGTGAGCTAGGTAAACAAAATGAGAAGTTTTACTTCTTACTAAACTTAAAAACAAACATTTGGGATTTTTCCATGTGAGTTCACACAACATCTCATCTTCGTTTCTCTCTGATACACAGAATAGTCTTCAAATGAGCTCTTTTAGCAAACAGGGTAGGTTTCAAAGGTGACATTCAGAAGTGGTTATGCATCTTTGATGGCACTGCTGTCAGTTCCTCAGCCATCTTTCTAAGAGGTAATTGGAAAATTAAAGTCACTCCTGCAATGTGGATACAGCTGGCTTTCGAGAACTCCTTGCATTCTGTGCCTCAACTCCAGAAGGAGGAAAACATTCTTTTCATGGATTTCTGAACAGCATGAAGTCTGCATTTGACACTCAACAAATTAAAAAAACAACACAATAATAAGATAGAGTTATACCCCTTTTGACTGAGAATAATATTCAAAGCTAAGTGGTGGACACAGATGAAAAAAATTTATATACATTAACGAAAGAACTATATACTTAAGTCAAAGTACCAAATAAGAATAAGCTCAGAGACAAAGAGAATACTGCTGACGTTCTCTTTAATCTCTATTAATAAAGCAGTGATGTCTGCTCCTGGAGCTCCATAGAGAAATGTCTCATTTTTATGGACCATTTAATACCTAGAGAGCTGGACCTGACATCAGGTAGATTTGAACCTGAATCCTAGCTCCAATAAAGTTACTAGCTGGATCAAAAGTAAGTCTCTTGACTTCTCTGAGACGCTTTCCTCATTTGAAAATGAGGATAATCATACCTGGAGAACCTATGTTATGGCATCATTTTGAAGTCTAAATATGGTGCTCTATAAACCTAAAAGTACCCCAGAAATGGAACTATTATTATTGCTATTATTCATATATTAGTTAAAAGCCGATGCCCCTCATTTCTTCATGGTCAGAGAATTCTAGACTGTAAAGGGACCCTAAAAAGTCATCTTGTCCTTTCACATGGGATTCTATCGACCCTTCTTGAAGTGTTCCTGAAACTGAGAATAAATGCATCAGACAGACAGATGGTTTGCTGAAATAAAGTCAAGGGCTGTGATTTCATCTATACTTTATAAATAGCCAAAAAGGAAGACATTTGCTGTTCATTCTTAGGTAGAAATGTTAATAAAGTCCCAGGAGATGAGGGCAATGAGGTGGTACAGTGGCCAAAGTGCCAGGCCTGGAGTCAAGAGGACCTGAATTCCAATCTGGCCTCAGATACTTACTGGTTGTGTGACTCTGGGCAAGTCACTTCACCCCTGTTTGCCTCAGTTTCCTTATCTGTAAAATAAGCTTGAGAAGGAAATGATAAACCACTCCAGGATCTTTCTTGAGAAAACCCCAAATGGAGTCACAAAGAGGCAAGTCCATCTATTTGACTAAATAACTACAAAATTCCCCTACTAGTTAATTCTGAATACAATATATGTCTAGAAGAGGTATGAAGCATGTTAGATCAATGTGTGGTGTCTACTTTTCTCACTTGACTTCCTGTTCTTCAACACTTCCCAGTCTTTGTAAAAGCCAAGATAAATAAGGCCCAATGTGTATATTTAATTCTTTCCCTTAAGCATTCTCTAACACTGGGAATAAGATTTTCAGCCATGTATTCACTCTAAAAGAATTCTATCTAAAAAAATCTTGGAGGTCTTGTCATCTTGTTGAAATATAACTTTATACTTACTTCTTTTCCCTATCTATCATCCACACACTGTCTTAAGCTACTTTGAGTATTCTGTCTCTCCCTAACCAGCCAGATGTATACTTTAAATTCCCTCTCAAGGTGTGTTACCTTTTGATATCTTCATGTACCACAACAGTGACAAAAGTAACTAATGACTCAAAAGCTTATAGGTGTCTCCTTTCACTCACATAGATTTCTTTCTTGAGATTAGGTGTATCCTTTCCAAGCTTGTGCTAAGTCTATTTGGTAAAGCAGGTTCTCAATAAATATTTTATAACCAATGGAGAAAGAGTTATCTTCCTCAAATATACAGTCCAAACATCCAGTCTTTACACCAGGGAGGAATAAAGACTAAAATGCATTGTCAAGTAGGATTAGCAGATGGTAGTTTGTGTTACATCTCATTTGAGTCTTCATTTTAGACACCATTAGATCAGACATTTACAAAGGTTAGACAGCAAAGAAAAAATGATAAAAGGAATGTCTGTTGGTATTTTTGAAAGGGAATTTAATGATACCCACCAATAAATATGAGTGCTTTTGATGGAACAAATGTCTTCCTCCAAACCTTGTTGTTGTTCAATCATTTCAGTTGTGTCTAACTCTTTGTGACTCAATTGGGTTTGTTGTTGTTGTTGTTGTTTTTGGCAAAAGATCCTGGAGTAGTTTACCACTTCCTTCTCTTGCTCATTTATAGATGAGGAAAGGGAGGCAAATAGGATTAAGTGATCTGCCCAGGGTCATGCAGCTAGTAAGTGGGTGACATCAGAATTTTAACTCAGGGATATGAGTCTTCCTGGCATCAGCCTTGGCACTCAATACACTTACCACCCAGCTGCCCCAATCCTCTGAACTCTACACATTGGGAAAGGCATCTTTTTACCTTTGTTTAATGGAAAAGAAAATAGCATCCTAAATGATGATGGAACTTCTTTGGCAACTTTGACTTATTTCACTTTTCCCATTTGCCTTCAGACCCTACTTTAAAATAAATACAATCTAGAATTTTTCCTCTTATTATTCTCCCCCTTTCAAAAAAAATGTTAAAAAAGTCATCTGGCAACAAGGTAAGACTAAAACTAGTAGTTCCTAGTTAAACACTTTGGACAGGCAGCTTCTGTATTTCTGGAGATTTGTTAAAAAAAAAAAAACACTGGCTGCACAAGTTATGATGGCAGATCATCTTTACTTGGCATTTTATAAGATGATGAAGAAATTACATTGTGTATACTTATCCTTTCCCCACCCAATTGAATAAAAATATTTATTTTTTATTTATATTTTTATATTTTTATATATTTTTATATATTTTTATATTTTATATTATTCCCAAAAGTAAAGCTATTTATAAGTCCCCTCCCAATCTCAGAAGAGAGGGTTTCAGCAGCATTTTTAATACTAACTCATGGCTAGTGTCCTTACCAAAGAGTGTTTTATATCCAATTCCTCTATCACATCTGGATGAAGCGGGGGGGTGGGGGTGGGGGGGTGGGGGGTGTTAGTACTCTTAGAAATAGTAAATAGGGGGCAGCCTGGTGATGCCAGGTCTGGAGAAGGGAGGTCCTGGCCTCAGATGTTTCCTAGCAATGGGACCAGGAGCAAGCTTCCCACTTTTCTACCTTGGAACCAATACTCAGTTTTAATTCTAAGAGGTAAGGTAAAGGTTTTAAAACATAGAAGGCAGTTGGAGAAGAATAATAAAGAGAGAAGAGGACATTGTGCTGCTAATAGATGCTTAACTTCTGCTACTCTCAGAATGACCAGCAAGGAAGATGATTCTAAGCTACTAACAGAAGGGAGTCAATGGTAGGGGACAGTGTTTAAGGGGAAGCTGAACTGTGTAGTTAAGCAAAATAAGTGATTGATCTAACATTACATTAACCTTAAAAAGAAACCCAGGCAACCAAATCAATAGGTTAAGGAAGGCCATCAGGTGAGCAAAAAGAAAAAAACAAAGGAAGACAGCAGGGCATGAAAATCTAGGGAGGGGAAAGTATTTATTAAATTAGTGTGAACAGATTATTAAGTTAAGGAAGGCGATTAGGTCAGCAAAAAAGAAAGGAATATAGGCTAGATAGGAGGGTCATGAAAATCTATAAAGCATAGTTGGTATAGCAACAGTGCTAAATTCTGCAAAGAAGTCAAGAACAAAATTGAGAAAAGGCCATTGGGACCTGACAGTGAACAGATCAGTGGTAATCATAAAGAGAGCAGATTCAGCTGTGTGATGAGGATGGAAGCCAGAAGCTTGTTACCAAATACCTTTCCCTCACAGCTATTTTGTTTACTCACAAGTGTGAATTATTATTATAGGAAGAAATGTAAGTGTGATTTAAGAAGATAAAACTGGGAAGAGCAACTGGAGCTAAACAAATATGTACAGAAGAAATGAGGGCTGGAGGTGAGAGTTTTTAATAGACATTTAGATTTTCAAGACATCCTAAAGAGGGAAAAATCTCCAAATAATTCCAATTATTACCTAAATAAGTAATCAGAATGAAATCTATAGGTCTCAATAATCTCCTGCATAAAAATATGGGAGTTTTTAGAGGTATTTTTGTAGATGATTTTCTATAGCAGAACAAATTTCAGTCACTCAGTTGATTAAAAAATGATTTGACTTTAGCTGAGCAATGTGCAGCTTTAAACCCTTTCTTTTGATGAGGTGTAATTAATGTTTATGTTAAGATCATCCAAAGTTCTTGATAGATGCAACCACTGTTTGTTTGAACAATTTGATTACCAGGACAAGCACTTGCAAAAAGTGTTTCCCACTGTTAGGGAGGGCATCGTGAGAAAATTACAAATGGAAAGGAATTCCCTTTAAGATAGTGGAGTAGAAAAGACCATAGGATCATAAATTCAGAGCTGGAAAGGGCTTCAGAAGCCATCTAGTCCAACATTCTTGTTTATTAAATGAGTAAAATGAGGGAGGTTAAAATGACTTATTTGCCCAAGATAAAACAGGTAGTAGCTCTAGTGCAAGAATTCTTAACTTTGGGGCCCCTGAAAAACTTTTAATAGTTTGATAACTGTTGATAACTATATTTTAGTAGAATTGGATTCCTTTGTAACCCTATATTTTTGGTGCATTTTAAAATACTTTGAGAAGGGGATCTATAGGTTGCAGACTGCCAAAGAGGTCCATCTCTCTCTCTCTCTCTCTCTCTCTCTCTCTCTCTCTCTCTCTCTCTCTCTCTCTCTCTCTCTCTCTCTCACACACACACACACACACACACACACACACACACACAGAGTCTGTGTTATTTCCAGAGTACAATGCTATCTCTTCCATTTCTTTTTTTTCAAATGTTGTTTGCAGATGGTAGCATGCTAACTTCATTGGGCATAGTAATATCAGAGAGTCTCCAGAATGAGAACCACAGGCAGTCAAAATAATCACCCTCATCATCCACATACAGAACAAAAACAAGTGGATGAGAAATGAACCTTATCTGGACTATGAGAGTTGCCACTGAATGGGAAGATTCTTAATTTAGTCCATTAGTACCTATATATTGAACAGGCACTCACTGCTGACAGATCATGGGTGTATTTGGTCTTAGAACTACATAGATGAAGAGTAAAATGATAGGATGCAGTACTATACTGTATAATAATGTATAATAATAGAATACTATACTCAATAACAGGGGATCTGTTCCTTAAGGATATAATTTTTTTTTATTAATAGTTGTTTTTCAGCCATTTTTCTGTCGTGTCTAACTCTTTGTGATCTTATTTGTTGTTTTCTTGGCAAAGAAACTTGAGTCATTAGCCTTTTGCTCCTCCAGCTCTTTTAAAAGATGAGGAAATTAAGGCAAACAAGGTTAAGTGCCAAGGTTCACATATCAAGTAAGTGCCTGAGGTCAGATTTGAACCCAGGAAATTGAGTCTTCCTAACTCCAGGTCTGGCACTCTATTGTGCCACCTAGCTGTCCATAATAAATACTTGTTGAATTGACTTGAATTTTGTGGTCTGAATTTCATTTCATGAACTGTATTGTATTTTCAGTGATTTTTTTCAAGACCAGTGCCAATATCTGTAACTTCAATCTATTCTTGGCACACTTCTATATGACTGTGAATCCCAAAACATCATAATCTTTGAAGAAAAAAATCATAATTTACCCAAAGGGTAATGCACATATATATGATAGTCGTAAACAGTCTACAACATGAGAATAATAAAAGACATCACTGATTATACATATGAGCAGAAAAAGGTGGATTGGTCCTATATAATTTTGTTGGTATCTGGGAGATATTAAAAGACCTCAGTAAATCTGTATTCAACAGATCTGTGCAGAATCTGAAAAGGCATGGAAAACTATTATGCTGAATGAGAGGTTATTGATGAGTGATGATCTATATAGAGGAAGAGAAATCTCACCCCGATGAGGTCAAAGACCCCCCCAAAGCATGAAGATCAAATTGTTCAATGAAGAACATCAGCATCAGCACCAAGGCTAAGGCTGATTTCGGATTCCCAGATTTACCATCTCTATGGCCATATGTGGGAAGGGATTTCAGTGGTTCCATGAAAGATTTCACCTCTCCCCAGCAACAATACTTTTTCTATTGTTTTTTTATAGTTCCCAAAATGCTACCATTAGAAATTTAATCCTTTAGATCTTGCAAGATTTTTGGTCTCTGGGAATACCTATGAAAGGGAGAATATCTGAAGTTAATAGCCTATTAGTCAAAACCAAAGCTAAATGGGCATTGGTTAATAAGTTTTTTGAGAGTGAATTCCTATAGAAACAGAAGACAGAAGAGTTTCTGGGAGACAGAAAAAAAGGCATTAGGAGGGCAGTGTATGTTATGAATAGGAAAAGTGGAAGACACAAAGATTCATCTCACTTATTTCAAAATGTTGCCCAAGGTCAACCTTGACCATGAAGACACCCATTAAGATAACCTTAGGCATCTGTTAAGTGTCCCAGATGTGAGTCACAATGATGAGAGATAGGTAAACATAGTATTAAGTA